>NC_061109.1:210968-237583 GCF_015104395.2 Macrobrachium nipponense
AAAATGGATAAGTAGCAAGACCTGAAAATAGAAATAAGAAGGATATGGGATATCACAGTGGAAATTGTACCCATAATCATAGGAACACGAGGCACGAACCCAAAATCCCTGAAAAGGAATCTAGAAAAACTAGAGGCTGAAACAGCTCCAGGACTCATGCAGAAGAGTGTGATCCTAGAAACGGCGCACATAGTAAGAAAAGTGATGGACTCCTAAGGAGGCAGGATGCAACCCGGAACCCCATACTATAAATACCACCCAGTGGAATTGGAGGACTGTGATAGACCAAAAAAAAAATAAATAAAAAAAAAAAAATAAATGAATAAATAAATAAGCAGCTAAATAAAATAATATTAGTTTTTCCCACAAAACAATATTCATTCAACGTCAAGTTCCAGTGGAAATGTGAGCTGCGTCTCTTATATCGAAAGGATCTTCTCTCATGCATCTAAAGGTTTAAAAATCTCTAATGAACAGCAGAAGCAAGAGAGAGAGAGAGAGAGAGAGAGAGAGATCATTGCGTCTGCGGACAACATCCCAAAGACTCAACGTACGTGAGGATGAATGTTGTGCCAAGCTCTAGCAGTGTCCTGTAAGCATATGGGTCACAAGGAGGCCCAAAAGTTAAGTGAATGTTAATCTTTATGCCATTTATGACTTTATACCTCAACCTCCTCTCTGGAACTCAGATATTCGGTTATGTTTGGTTGGACCTTCTGTCTCTTGCTTTCTTCCCTTTCTTCGTTGTGTCTTCTGACTGAATCCACTTTCTTTCAAAAGGCAAGTCAGGAGTTCTATAATTTTCGTTTTTTATTATATTTATTTTTTGTCTTCCGTTTTCTTGAGGTACGTGCATGCTAAGGATACTGAAATGAATGGGCCACTGACTTCTACATATGGAAACTTTCCTAGCATTCAACTCTAAAAAAAGTTTCCATTTTAAACGTTTTTATACCAAAACCAGCTGTCCATTTCTCTTCCACTAAATCATTTCAAATATGAGGTTTTATTTGTGCTTTTGTAACTATATACCCGTGAAAATGAAAAGAGATTTCTTTACAATTTCTTGAAAAAATTCTCAAGAATTGGAAATTCAAGATCACTGACATCTAATGGAGGAAGTAAACTAGGAATTTTCATAAACTTGAGTGATGCCGTCCAAAGGAAAATCCTCAAATACTGACTAGCCACACAGAGAGTAAAGAAAAAAGGTTAAGTCAACATACAGCAACACATAAAATAACGTTCGTTGAGTGTATGTATCAAATATTACGTAGCTTTGTGCATGCATAAGTAAAGCTTTTTTAAGACATGCAAATCCAATTCTAACAATGAATGAGAGGGCAAAATAAACCCGGAAGATCAGGGCGTCTTACACCTAAAACTCAGCCATCTCCCACCAGCACCAGCTAAGCCCTTGCTAAGGCCATCAGGCGAACCCTCACATTATCGATTACAAGTTCAGAAAAAGGTAGATTTTATCTGGAATGTTAAAGGTGTTGTCCTTAGGTCTGATTCCCTTATAAGCTTTTCACAACTACTAATACACTACTTCCAAAGTTCCTCATACTATTCATTTTCTAAAAATATGTCGGTATGACTTTTCCTTTTTCGTAATATCTTTTTTTCACTTAAATGTTTTTGGTGTCGATGTATTATGTGAAACTTCGTCAGGAGTCGATGAGCTGAAGAGACTGGGAATCGCTGTTGTGGGCGATCGATCGAAAGTCGAGATTTTCATTAATAGAAAAATGGATGGAAAGAGGTCATACGTTTTGCCCTCTTGATTGAATGAGGGATGCCGTGTCAGACGAATATCCTCAGAACTTGAACGGTTTTCTACAACGATGTTTACTCAATAGATTTTGCCGAGATAATGGAAATAAATTCATGTTTATAATAACTAACATAGGTCATTTACTGAGTGTGGTCTACGAGGCATTTTTCTTATTATAAACCAAAGGACCACTTTCATTTTATACGCTGTCATGAAGATTTAGGTTGCTGAGATATAATTTTGTACGGGGCTCGGGAGGATATGCTGGTTTAAATACCAATAATACCCATGTCACTATGTCTGCTTATCTATATTATTCCTATGTGTAGAAGTCTGTCCTGATACCGACAGATCGTGTAACAGAATTCCTTGAAGTACAACTTATTCAGCGGAAAAATGAAAGCGCTAAAAAACGATTTTCATTCAAAATCGACATTTATGTTTTCATTCATAGTACCTATAGGAGCTATCATCATTTTTATGTTTAAAAGGCCAAGAGTAAATTTCAGGGCTACGAAATTTATGCCTTTCATATCATAATAATGTGATGGTAAATATGCATCCGCTTACCACAGCAGACCTTATCCTGCTATGCACAGACGAAATATCTTTGGAGGACTCTGCTATCACGACGAGCTAATGAGATGTTGACAAAAGTGCAGCCTTGCGTGGTGGTTCTTTTAGGTTTTAATCCTCGTAAATATAGGTATGTCCTGCCTGATGTACTTTTTAGTTAAATGTTCACATTTGTTCATTCATTGGCTTTTCTAGATTGTGTGTCCCAGTGAGCTAGAATGTAATATCAATTCTGGTTCCAGTAAACATTCGGTCAACGTGAAACGTCAGTTCAACCGGGTTGCTTTCCCTCCTTGGAGACGGTGCAGTCGGAATTGCCAACCTACTAGATTTTAGAATCAGGAATTATCCGCCAATGAACCGCGTTATGTGTTATTTAACAATCTGAAGAAAATAAATTACTGTAATTTACCTCTTATTCTTCTAAATTGTACTGAAAATCGTTGTATACTTCTCAATGACAACACAAAATTCTAACTTTTTTGTTGTTGTTGGTTACATTCCTTGGACGCGTTGCAGTCAGAATGGCCAACTTGCCAGGTTTTAGACGAAGAAAAAAACTTGAATGTTCCACTTTATGTGTTATTTAATTAACCTTATAATCTTTGTATAATTCTCAGTGATAAGAAGCCAATTCTCACTCTTATGTTGGCATTCCTGACTCTACGTGGCGTTCAGCAGACGAAGGCATTTCCGGCGTAGGTGAAACTGATCTTCACTGCAGAAATATAAACTTCTTAATGACCTTATACAAGATAACATTTTTGGCATGTAAAGGACCGATATTCTAATAAAACCTACTGTAGTTATTACAAGGCATTAAGTCCCTAGTTAACGAGAAATTAAGAAATATAACAAATTCTGAGACCCTTACTCCCCCACGTATCAAAATGCTGTCGTCCATCCAATAGATGGCTTCAGCTCCTCTATTTTGAGCAAAAATATTCTAAATTTCCTTTCTACAGTAAGCACTAGGTAGTGGCCACGTGACCACCTTATCAATACGAGAACCCAATGATAAAATTGAATTAGAATTTTAAATTTTGCACATTTTGATGTAGTTTTATGAGCTGGAGACAGCTAATGCTATCTGAAATGTATCTGTCCATTCTATAATAAATTACTGAATATGTAATTGACATATTGACATACTGGAACCTAGCTGTTAAATTCATATTTTATAATATGCAACGATGATAATTCTGTTGATAACTGGTTACTCAGAAAATTAGCATGGTTGCATAATCTAGCATGCAATGGATTTGCTCCGTCTTCTGCAATCATAAGGAAATCGTTACAAACCTACCTAAACACTGCATGTGCTCCCTACAATGAAAATTATGCTGATACTGAATTTCAAGTAGGTATAACGACGAGATAGCTTAATTTATTTCAGTTTAGGCAAATATAGACATAATCCAGTGTTAAACGTCAGATCTGGGTAATGGCACGAAATCTCGTTCAAAATAAGATTTTATTTTCCACAATATGAAAGCGTTTGTTATCTGGTGTTTTCCTATTATAAAGATAAAGTTACTATGTGAACTAAACTGACTGAACATAGGAAGTATTTATAACTGCGTTAATGGCACAGAGAGAGAGAGAGAGAGAGAGAGAGAGAATACCTAATATGCAACAAATACTTCTGCTTTCCTTATTCATATAGTCACCATTTGCGTCTTTGTCATGTTATTATTATTATTATTTTTTTTTTTTTTTTTTTTTTTTTGCTCTATCACAGTCTTCCAATTCGACTGGGTGGTATTTATAGTGTGGGGTTCCGGGTTGCATCCTGCCTCCTTAGGAGTCCATCACTTTTCTTACTATGTGCGCCGTTTCAAGGATCACATTCTTCTGCATGAGTCCTGGAGCTACATCAGCGTCTAGTTTTTCTAGATTCCTTTTCAGGGATTTTGGGATCGTGCCTAGTGTTCCTATGATTATGGGTACGATTTCCACTGGCATATCCTGTATCCTTCTTATTTCTATTTTCAGATCTTGATACTTATCCATTTTTTTCCCTCTCTTTCTCTTCAACTCTGGTGTCCCATGGTATTGCGACATCAATGAGTGATACTTTCTTCTTGACTTTGTCAATCAACGTCACGTCTGGTCTATTTGCACGTATCACCCTATCCGTTCTGATACCATAGTCCCAGAGGATCTTTGCCTGATCGTTTTCTATCACTCCCTCAGGTTGGTGCTCGTACCACTTATTACCGCAAGGTAGCTGATGTTTCTTGCACAGGCTGCAGTGGAGGGCTTTTGCCACTGAATCATGCCTCTTTTTGTAATGGTTCTGTGCAAGTGCCGGGCATTCACTTGCTATGTGGTTTATGGTTTCATTTTTCGTATTGCACTTCCTACATATGGGAGAGATGTTATTTCCGTCTATCGTTCTTTGAACATATCTGGTTCTTAGGGCCTGATCTTGTGCCGCTGTTATCATTCCTTCAGTTTCCTTCTTTAGCTCTCCCCTCTGTAGCCATTGCCATGTGTCATCGCTGGCTAGTTCTTTAGTCTGTCTCATGTATTGTCCGTGCATTGGTTTGTTGTGCCAGTCCTCTGTTTTTCTGTCATTCTCCTGTCTCTGTATATTTCTGGGTCTTCGTCTACTTTTATTAGTCCTTCTTCCCATGCACTCTTTAGCCACTCGTCTTCACTAGTTTTCAGATGTTGCCCCAGTGCTCTGTTCTCGATGTTGACGCAGTCCTCTATACTTAGTAGTCCTCTCCCTCCTTCCTTTCGTGTTATGTATAGTCTGTCCGTATTTGCTCTTGGGTGTAGTGCTTTGTGTATTGTCATATGTTTCCTGGTTTTTTTTATCTATGCTGCGGAGTTCTGCCTTCGTCCATTCCACTATTCCTGCGCTGTATCTGATTACTGGTACTGCCCATGTGTTTATGGCTTTTATCATATTTCCAGCGTTGAGTTTTGACTTGAGTATCGCCTTGAGTCTCTGCATATATTCTTTCCTTCATCTCTTGGTGTTTTATATCCCCTCCTTCCATTATTCCCAGGTATTTGTATCCTGTCTCTTCTATGTGTTTGATGTTGCTCCCATCTGGTAGCTTTATCCCTTCAGTTCTCGTTACTTTGCCGTTTTGTATGTTGACTAAGGCACATTTTTCTATTCCAAACTCCATCCTGATGTCCCCAGATATAATCCTTACAGTCTGGATTAGGGTATCTATTTCCTTGATGCTCTTACCATACAGCTTGATGTCGTCCATGAACATCAGATGGTTGATTCTGTTGCCTCTTTTCTTGAGTTGGTACCCGGCATCCATTTTCTGTAGTACTTTTGTCATGGGAATCATGGCTACTACGAAGAGTAGTGGGGACAATGAGTCGCCCTGGAAGATCCCTCTCCTGATATTAACCTCTGCTAGTCTTATTCCAGAGCTTGTAAGTATTGTATTCCAGTTGCACATTGTATTTTTGAGGAAACTGATGGCGTTTTCCTCTGCCCAATATATTTTCAGGCATTCTATTAGCCAAGTGTGTGGTATCATGTCGAAGGCATGCCATGCCATGCTTAGGTTGGTTTTCCTTCTCCTACTGTTCTTCATTACCATTTTGTCTATCAGGAGCTGGTCTTTTGTGCCCCTACACTTCCTTCTGCAGCCTTTCTGTTGGTATGGGATGGTGTTTGTCTCCTCTAGGTAATTGTATAGCCTTTCACTGATGATATCTGCTAGTAACTTCCACATTATTGGTAGGCAGGTGATAGGCCTGTAGTTACTGGCTATATTTCCCTTACTCTTGTCTTTTTGTACTAAGGATGTTCTTCCTGTGGTCATCCATTTGGGTGCATGGTGATTTGAGATACAATGCTGGAGTTGTTCTGCTATTCATGGGTGTAGGGCCCTGAAGTTTTTGAGCCAGTATCCATGGACTTCATCGGGACCTGGGGCTTTCCAGTTTGGCATTCTCATTTAGTTGGTGGTCCTGGACTGTGTCTGTCGTGATCTCTGTGAATCTTTGTTTTATTCTCCCTGTTTCTTCTGCCTTGACTTCCTGGAGCCATGTTGCATGTTTGTTGCGTGATACAGGATTGCTCCATATGTTTTCCCAGAGTCTCTTATTTGGTTCGGCTTCAGGAATTTCTTGGTGGTTGTCTTCCCCTCTTAGTTGGCTGTATAGTCTTTTCTGGATGGCTCCGAATAGTTTGTTCTGTTGGTATCCCTTATTCCTGTTCATGTACCGTTGGATCTTATGTGCTTTGGCCTTAAGCCTCTGTTTTACATCTTCTATTGTGTTGTTTAGTACCCTCTCTTGTACTTTGTATTTCTCGTTGAGTTCCTCCCTTGTTTTCTTGCTTCTTAGCCTTTTTTCTGCCATCTCTTTCAGTTTACTCAAGTCAGATCTCATCACCATGATTTGCTTTTCCAGGTGCCTTTTCCGAGGAGGTTGCTGTTTTGGTTTCTGTTGGGTTGGTTGTGCTGATGGTGTTGGTGTTCGAATCCCCATCAGTTCTGCTACTAATCTTGCTCCTGCATATGCCAAGTTATTTGTATCTGTGATACTGGTGGTGTGTATTATGCCCATTATTTCATTGACCTCACTTGTTTTCTCCCTTAATTTCTTGGTGTTGTAGGCTTTCATGGAGGGGATCTTTGTTCTCTCTGTATCTGGCTCCATCCATTGTCTAATCTTTTCTACCCATTCCGTCCTCTCTGTTACTTCGTCGGTGTTTCTTCGTGTGTCATTGTTTGATACCTCATCATCCCTGTCGTCTTCTGTGGCATTGTCTCTCAGTTCGTCTTCGTGTAATTCGTTGTCGTGTGACATTTCCCTTTCCAGTTCTTCTCTTTCTGTTGGGGAGAGCCAGTTCTTTTTCTTTATGTTCCTTACTTGGTCTGCCAGCCTCTGCTCTGTTTGGGGGGTGTTATTCCTCTCATTCCAGATGTTGACCAACCTTCTTCTATATCCTCTCTCCGTCGGGTTGCTTCTGATGTAGCATCTCCATATTTTATTATTATTATTATTATTATTATTATTATTATTATTATTATTATTATTATTATTATTATTATTATTATTATTATTAAGATGAGCCCTCTTCATATGGAACAAGCCGCTGGAACCACTGACTTGGAATTCAAGATTCCCAGGAATATGGTGTTCATTATATTTCCGTCGTAATATAGTTGAAGATTAATTTCAAAATAGCTGAGGTCAAAACAGGGCCAGTTCTTACCTGTAGTACTTGACCAAGAGGAGAAAAATAAGCCCCAGAACTTCCATCGAATACTAAGGACAGGCAGCTGATATCTTTCAGTTTCTCCCAGTTGATGTGAATGATATCTTCTGTAAACTAAGCACAAATTCTTGGTATTCAGCTGATCCTGTCACACATCTTCAAAATGCATTTTACAAATAGTTTTGACTTAATAAGACTCCGATTTCATTTATTGGTTGCTCTATTTTTGTTATATTTCCCAAACACGGATCATAAATATGCTTTCTTATGTACCATCTGACTCATTCTAAGAGCCTATTTG
Source organism: Macrobrachium nipponense (assembly GCF_015104395.2). Taxonomy (NCBI): domain Eukaryota; kingdom Metazoa; phylum Arthropoda; class Malacostraca; order Decapoda; family Palaemonidae; genus Macrobrachium; species Macrobrachium nipponense. The sequence continues at coordinate 218,829 of NC_061109.1, forward strand.
CATGAGAAGCTATAAAGAAAGAGAGAGAGAAGGGGAAAGGGGCCAACTAATTGAGTTTGGCTTTTTCGAAGGAGAGACAAAACTGTTGTGCAAGAGTTACACCGGAGCCGGATGCAATTTACCTCAGATTTTTTCTTTCAACGTTTGAAAATTATCCGTTTTACTGGTTTTACGCTGCTTGACTCTTGCGCTGCAATGTCTAAATATTGTAACAGAAGGTTTATTCTCAAGCAGAGGTTTATATCTTTAAATATGTGTGGATATATGTATATTTGTATGTATGTATGTATATCTAATAAAAGGCGTTATTATATCTCATTCCTTACTTACCTGAAGAGAGAGACACCAGTGGCCTCTGAAATATAGTGCTCACTTTCTATATGTTGGTGTTTTTATGGGATCCTTTTATGAGATGGAATTCTGTTGTATCGCGTGTGTTTGTTCATGGGCGGAAGTAGGTACACTTCCGATCTGGTTTTGACCAGATTTCATGGACGAGACTATTAACTGTAGGTACATGAATGCGTAGGTAACTCTTCCACACTATGTTATGGAAGATGAGGGATATCTGGGCACTACTTGGAGGTCGCTGTCGGAGTCGGCACGGACTTGTCTTTTTTCTTTGGTGTGTGTTTGCTGCGGGAATGGGTAAGTATACTCACATTTGTGCCCAAGTTTATCTTTGCCTTCTTGCATCTCAAACATTTGTTTCAGAGGTGCTATCTTACATACGTGACTTTTGTTCCAGGAGAACTGCTTATTATTATTTTGATTTTATTTGCAACTTATTCATGTGTGATTCCTTCTTTCTCAGATGGATCTGGCAATCCGCCTCATGGAGTGGTGCTATTTGAGGGTTGGGGTGGGGGGGCGACTAATGACTTTTGACTGAGTAGTTTAATTGGGAGAATTTATATGAATTGTAAATCTTTGACTGTTGGAGAGAAAGAGATGTGGACGGGTTTCTGTCCAATCCCCAGTCTTATTATTTGGGTTTCTTTTTGAGTTCTCATTTTCTTGGTTGGCGAATCATTTGAGTTTTCTCATCATGTTTTATGGTACAGCTTCAGAATTTTATTTATCTAGTTAATCATTTACTCTTTGCAAATAAAGTCTTATTTTTACCATTCTGGATCTGATTGAATAACCTTAGGTAATTGTGATTTGTGGGTTAAATAGTGAGAGAGAGAGAGAGAGAGAGAGAGAGAGAGAGCTAGAGAGAGAGACACGGGGACCACTATTTCTTTTGAGAGAGAGAGAGAGCACATCGAGGGAACCATATCTCCAGTGGAATCGAAAGACATCATTGTTTTACCTCCAGAGAGAATTTATCTCACTCAGAATTAATGGTCGACGACATCATCTCTGGATTCCGGGAACTATGATTTAATTAAGATGATAAAATGCTCCTCTGATGTTCCAGGAAATTTGAAAATAAAGCCAATAAGATAATCTCTTTTGACGCGTCCTGTAATGAGTTTCGAAAGGGGGGAGGGGTGAGTGGGAGGTGCTGCAGAAGTACCGTGGGCGCATTATACTTGAGAGTGGACGAAGCTTCCTTCTCACCTCCTTTAAAAAATTGTCTCACTAATTGTGATTTCCCAGTTGCTCTCGCTGTTAATATTTTAGCCCTTATTTTGTTTAGAAGCCAGATATACTAAATCCTGTTAGTAAGCTTTGGTAACTGGAATTGATTGTCTCAAGTTATTTTTTACTTACTTTTGGGTTTTTCTCAACAGAAGTTTTTATTTGATTTGTTTCCCGGGTCCTCACTTTCACTAGTCGAGAATCTTTGTACAGGAAGCGTCAAAAGTGAAGCTACAAATTTCAAAATTAATCGTACTTCTTTAGAAACTCTCGTGGGGTTGCCAGTTAGTATATTTTTTCCAATTATTGTCATCCTCTTCATCTGATAATACGTATTAGTGATTAACTGTAGAATCACAGAAGGTATTTCTCCAGTGAATGGTCAGTGCTAGTCCAATCATTATTTATTAGAAGAAAAGAAAAAGAATTTCCCCGTGGAAACATCTGCGGTTCTCAATATGTGATACCGAGTGATCACCATTGAGTGGCAGCAGGAACCGAGTGCATAAGCATTGGTTTAATATGATTTGTAAATTAACTTTCTACTTTTATAGCTTTATATCGAAAGTCATTATGATTTATTTTGATAAAGCACAAAGAAGTTTAGCATTTGATAAAATTAAATATAAATAAGACACAAGTTGATTTGACAAAAAAAATAAATAAAGACGAAATCCAAGTTATATGCGCGTTTAGCATTGGCTACATGGTTAGGCCTATTTCAATAATCAAGGAAGCACATTTTCCAGCCTGTTATTTAATAATTTCATCGAATTTCTAAATTGTGCAAATTTTTGCATGTGGAATTGCGTTCAGGGTCGCATCAAACAAGTATTTTCGTGGGTTTCCACCATTTTTTTTTCTAGTGCATAAGTGAGACTATTCTTGTCTATACGATCCGGAGTGTGAATATGCTTGGCGAGCATTATTTTAATTCGAGTATCTCCTGTTATTCTCTCTCTCTCTCTCTCTCTCTCTCTCTCTCCTCAGGACCATTTTATCTAGTCAGGAATAACCAGAGGCCTGTTTTGATAATCGAGCACTAGGCCTATTGTCATGCTTGGGTGTTCTAGCTCATATATATATATATATATATATATATATATATATATATATATATATATATATAATATTTGTAATGTATAAATCCCCCCAAAAACTCGTGAATTTCTGTTGTACAATAATGCGTGAGTGGATCGAACTGATTACTGACTGCCCGTGGAAATATGAATTTGGGTGATGTCACGCCCTTATCATACGCCCACTTACGCAAATTCAGTCTTAAATTTCACTTGCATATTCCATTGAGATCACAAATATCCTTAAACTCACCCTTCCATTTGCAAAATATTCATATGACCTACAGGTTGCTCTTGAGCAAGAGCCCGTGCTGGCATAAGGCCACCTTAATCTACAACAACAACAACATTCATCGTCTTAGGCACAAAGATATATTAATTCAATTATATATATATATATATATATATATATATATATATATATATATATATATATATATATCTTTCTCACCAGACGCCAGGTAGGCCTCCAGGCCTGTCAGTCGTCCTGCTTCGGGAACTGTCTCCATTCTTGGCGATCATCATAGAGCCTCATCTCATCAACTTCCCGCAAACTAGAGCCTCTCCTCTCTACTCCTCTCTCTATGTTTTGTAGCCATCTCATTTTTGGTCTTCCTACCGGTCTCCTTCCTTCCGGTGTCCATTCCAAAATCCTTATAGGATATCACTCCTCCTCCATTCTTTTGGTGTGTCCATACCATCTAAGCTGTCCTCTCTCTACAAAATCTAGTATCCCCTCCACTCCCAGTTCTCTTCTAATGTCTTCATTTCGTAGCCTATCCAGTCTTGTTACACCTTTTATGAGTCTTAGGGCTTTCATTTCAGCTCTTGAAGTTGGCTTCTAGTTCTTAAATTTAATGTCCATGATTCATGGCCATAAGTCAATATTGGTTTTACAATAGAGAGGTATATTATGATTTTCACTTTGCGAGGTATATTTCTGTCTTTCATTAGTGGGTAGAGCCGATACAGATTGTTACTGAATTTCTGTATTCGGGTAGTTATTTCCAGTTTTGAGTCGTTTTGGTCACTAAACTCTACTCCCAAGTATTTGAAATTTCTACACTGTTGCAATGTCTGACCTTCTAATTCTACATCTACGTTACTTGGTGTTCGTGATAGGTGCATGATCTCTGTCTTATTCTTGTTGATCCGCATTCCATTAGCTGTTAAGGTCTCGTTCCAGCAGTTGACGTTTTCTTGGAGAGATTCTGCGCTGGGGGCTATCATTGCATGGTCATCTGCATACATAAGGTTGATGGTCATATCTGCAGCTTCATCCTCACCTAGTTCCCTCATACATTTATCTAGGAACAATATAAAAAGAAGGGGAGAAAGGACGCTGCCCTGTCTTACTCCTGATTTAATTTCAAACCAGTCTTCATTCTCTTGATTTGTTTTTACTCTGGATCTGATGTTTTGATAGGTGTTATAAATTGCTCTTATAAGTTTCTCAGGGATTCCATAGTAAGGGTCTTTAAGGGCATCCCATATTTTCATTCTTGGTACTCTATCAAAAGCCTTTTCTAGATCTGTAAAAGCAATATATCTGTCCCTGTCCCATTCCCAGCTCTTCTCAAATATCATCTTGAAGGAGAAAATCATATCAGTTGTCCCTCTTTCTGGTCGAAAACCGTTTTGCCATTCACCCAACTTTGGTTCAGCATATCCTCTCAATCTAGTTTCAAGTACTCTTTCATATACTTTAAAAGCATTTTTTACCTCCAGTGTTGTTATGTCAGGTTCTGCATCCCCAACCACATCAAATTCTACATGCTCTTCAAGGTCATTGTTTCCGTTGTTTAGTAGTGTTTCAAAGTGATGTTTCCATCCTAATTCAATTTCTCGGGGTTCAGTTAAAATTGTCCCATCCATAGGGTCTTTGATTACATAAGTGGGTGATTGGCTTCCCTTTCTATAGTTTTTGGCAGTGCTATATATGAGTTTTCTGGTACCTTGGAGATCATTTTCCAGATCTTCTCCTATTCTTTCCCATGTTTCTCTTTTTGTTTGAGCTTTTATTCTTTCCGTTTCTCTCGAGGCTTCTTTATAGTTATTGTGATCTTCCAAGATCAAAGTTTTCATCCATTTTCTGAAGAGTTTCATTTTGTTTGCAACAGCGGCCTTTAGTGTGGGGGTCCACCAAGCAGTTTGGTTTTTCCTTCTAGCTCGAACTCTTTTCTTCTGCACTGTATTATTAGCAGCACCCACTACAGCCATTTTAAAGTGTCTCCATTTTTCATTTGGGTCATTGCTCTCCTGTTGCATTTGTTTAGCTCTACTTATTTCGTTTTGATATCTAACTAAGCACTCCTCTTCTCTCATATTCGCTAGAATAAATCTTTCTCACTTGACTTTTAATTGGTTTGGGTTTTTTCATCTTTAATTTAATTAAGAGAAGCCTGTGATCTGAATCGTATGACACAGAGGGGATGCTTTTTACATCTCTGACCATATTTTTGTTATTTGTTATCGCCAAATCTATCATTGATTTTTCAGTATATGCTCTTAAAGCCGAGTTCCATCGGTACCACGTCCACTAGTGGCTGTCTCTATGATTATAGAAAGAGTTCATAATGGACATCTGGTTTAGTATGCAAAAATCAATTATGTTTTCTCCTTCTCTATTTCTGTCTCCAATGCTAAATGCTCCTAATATGCTCTCTATGCCTGTCCTGTCTTGCCCAATATGTCCATTCATATCTCCAATCATTAATGTATTCTCTACATATGGGAAAGAATCTTTTACTTCTTGTAGATGTCTGTAGAATTCTTCCTTTTCTTCTTGAGGGCGGCCCTGCTGTGGTGCATACACCTGAATTATGCTGGCTTGAAACGTTAAGGAAATGCTAATAATCCTATCACACTTGAATTCTAGATGACTAATTTTTCCAGCTAGCTCTTCACTCACAATAAAACCTACTCCGTGTCGTGCGGTTCTTCCACCTTTGTAAAATAATTGGTAATTGTTATGCAATAATTTTGTTCCTTCTCCTGGTAAACGGGTTTCACACAACCCCAAAATGTCTATTTTTCTTTCCTCCATCATCATGATTACCTCCTCCTTACCTATTTCCCTGTCCATGTCCAATAACATTCCGAGTCAAGATGTGCCCGGGCATCCTTTGATCAATGGGTAAGTCGTGTTGTTGTTGTTGTTGGAGTATTATGCTGGCTTTATGCCAGCACGGGCTTTAGCTAATGAGCAGCCCGTAGGTCATTTGAATTATTTCTAGGTGCATTGGTGATTTAAGGATATGAGGCGATCTTTTTATTTATGATTTCTATGGAATATGCAGGTGGAATGTTATGAATTCAAAGGTGAAAGGAAGGGTGAATAGGCGAGGTTACAAACCCCTTTAAACCCTAAGGTACCCATTAGTAGAAGATATAGATCGATAGTAGCGAGTCCTGGCGAGTCAGAGATGGCCAGTAAGGAAATCGAAAAATTTATCGTCGTAGAAAAACGGAAAAAAAAACACACAACTCTATAGAGTTCAAGTACCATATTTCACTTTACGATAATAGAAAAAAAGCGCCGATCGTTAGTAATAGAGAATCGACGAGAAAAAAACGAAATATTATCAGTTTTAGAAATAGCAAAACAAAAGTAAACAACAGCTTAAGCGGTAGTTACGAGTGACAGTTGAAATATTCGGTCGTTAGACGTGAGGCGGCCGAAAAACGGAGGGGAAAGGAGGATTGTTTAGTAAAAGAAAAAGCAGTTAATGCTACAAACAGCACTCCCGTGAAACGGTGGCATTTATTCCTGGGTTTTGAATCTATGTTCTGTGAGATCATCTGGAAGACTGATCTCTAGGTCCAACAGTTCGTGGACGAGCTCAGAGAACAGTTGATGATCATTGCTATTGTCATTATTGTAGATGGCTCTATGTAAAAATGAAATGGACTCCTCGTAGGTCAGCAGGAACTTTCTGGTTTGGTATTGTCCTACGAGGATGTAGTCGCTTCCAACGTTCACGGTTCTGAGTTCTGGTTTGTAGGTCTGAGTTTGGTTATTTATCTTAGCCATGAACTCCTCTGTTTGTGATCCTGCTTCTTTAAACAAAACGGGAGCTACAGCCGGTGTCTCTGTCTGCATCTCTTCTTCAACTGCGTCTTCTTCTGTCTGGGTTCCTGCTTCGGCACGAGCAGGAATCGACGTCGTCGGCGATGCAATCTTTCGGGGGTGACCTGAGGGGTTGGGGTTGGAGGAATATCCGTAGGGGGAGGAGGTAGAGGGGCGGGAATTTGGCGGTAAGGAGAAGGTGAGGGGGTGGGGATGTAGTGCCGGGATTGAGGAGGTTGGGAGGAAGGTTGAGTGGTTTGTGGTGCAGGGGGTAGGTTCGTTCTTGGATCGAACCTGGGGTTGCTAGGAGGTTTCCTGGGCGGTGATGATTGCCGAGGCCTTGCAGGTGGAGGAGGGATGCCCTTCGCCTTCCAAATCCTCTGCAGTCTGACATATATTTCTTTAAACACTCTTCTGTTTGGTGTTTCAAGCTACACACTCCACAGATGTGTTCTGATTTGCACTCATTTTTATGGTGGCCAAACCTCTGACACTTGAAGCATCTTAGAGGCTCTGGCACGAAGGTTTCGGTCTCGTAAGTGCCTAAAATTCCAAGGCTGACCCTGGCAGGAATTTGACCCTTAAAAGTTGCCTCTATTTTCAGTGTTTCCTGTCCGTCCTTGGCTGTACAACTCTTGGCGTCCATGATGTTGGGCACCTCGAGGACTCGATCGATTGTAATATATTTGGGGACTTTGCAAATCATCCCCTTGCTGATTTTTGTAGCAGGATCGAGCAGCAGGCACAGGTTGTCGTTCTTGAGGAGGTCTGCAGATTTCTGGTCCTTGGGAGTAATGATGAATTCTCCCCTTACGTTCGGTCTTGCTGTGAGGTTGGCTTCTGGATACTTCTTCTCAAGGGCCCGGACTGCAGTATATGAAGTCTGGCCCTCGATTGTGACAGCTTTAAACTTCGGAAGTGTCGGAAAATCCACGTAACTCGCCGTATTCGGTGCCGATGTGGTAGGGAGTTGGTTATTATTGGTCAAAATTGGTGGCAAAATCTTTTTCTGTTTCTTCTTCTTCTTCTTCCTTACTGTAGCGAAGCCTTGCTCGTCCTCCAAGGGCGGGTCCTCCCTGGGATTACCGGGCGAAAGGGGTCTCTTCGAGGCCATAATTGTCAAAAATAAAGGTCTGTTTTGGCGAGAGTGATGGCGCAAGGATGACTAACGTGTTACGTTCTGGGTAAGTCGTGCGGTTCATGAGCAATTTATAGCAGCTCACCGGCTTGCTAGGCCTATCGTGAGCCCTCAGAGGTGTTAATTTGTACCGTCCATAAGCCTATTGCTTCCTAAAAGGTCACAGAGGTTCCAACATAACCCCCAAGCAGTCTTATGGTAGGTTTAAGCCACTGCACCTCTACAAGGTTACACAGCTCCTTATCCCAATGTATGCTGGCCTTGGGACCGAAGCGGATATATATATATATATATATATATATATATATATATATAATATATATATATATATATATATATATATATTCACTTTACGGGGTCGGGGACGCTATAGCCATCTAGCCATCTATAATGAAAAAAAAAAGACAAAAATATTCTCTTCGAGGGCAGTTGTGTTATAAATGTGCCTAAAATACTGTTATGACGATACATTGACTATTTAATGCCATCCCTTTTGATTTTGTATCGTATTTGACGTATTCCGAAAGACGCTGTAATTAAAATATGTCAATATTTACGGAGAAAAATGTCATTTGAATTTATGTTGTAGTAAAAATCTTTTAATGTTATGGCTTGGAAATCTCGTACCATATTATGTTGATTTCACCGGATTTCGTTCAATTTAGGGCTATTTTCTTGCTTCTAGTTGGCTAAGATTCTTCTCTAATTATTCTATCTATATTGGACAAGGAAATTTTTCTTTTTAGGAATTAAGGCAAAATATGATGAAATAAGTCTCGTCATAAACGATGACGTCACCGCATCAAGGGAGTAGTAGCAGTAGAAAGAGCCAAGATTTTCCTTTGGAACGGCTCTCTTGGTCGTTGTCTCCCTCCTTTGCCTTTGTTTGTGTTTCATTTGTTTGTCTCTGTAATGACAAGAATGATTTCCTATTTTCGATTGTCCCTTCGGCAGTATAAAAGTATATTAGCTTTTAATTTCTCTTTATAGGTAATAAACGAAATTTAGCTACTATATTTATCATTTATTTTGGTTTACAATCAACGAATTCCGTCCGTCATTTATGCTTGATTTCGTCTTATTGCGAACTTCATTTGACTCTAATTGTCGTGAAAATATTATCTGTTAACTCAGGTTCTTGTAAGTACGAATATTATTTAGGTTTTATCGTCGTTTTAACAAGAAATGTGACCGAAATACGTCCTGAATAATCGCAGTGTCAGATTTAGTTAGGTTAACCATACTGTTTTGAAAAAGAAAACGAAATATATATATATATATATATATATATATATATATATATATATATATATATATATATATATATATATATATATATATATATATATATATATATATATATATATATATATATATATATATATATATATATATGTATGTATGTATTAAAGACCAGCCATATAGTATCTAAACATTGAAAAAGGCACATTATAAGGTTAATCAAAGTGATAATAGCGTACACTTACTATTTCAATTTACCACTTACTACAATTTGTGTAAAAAGCAAAGAATTACGTTCTCTATTATCGCTTCGTTTACTCTTATTTCGAGATTGATTTTTCTTCTACTTTCGTGAAAGCGTTCTTTATTAATTGTAATTCTTACAGATACAAGAATTATCGTTTATTTTATTCGAAATATGACTACAATATCTCTGGAATTATGCTATGTCAAATTTGGTCGGTTATCTTATTTCTAAGAGTAATTATTAAAACAAAAAACCCAAATAAATCTAGTATAAAATTCGACCCAAATAAGTTTAAGTATTTCAAAAATATTTGAGGGCGAATTTTTGCCATATTTTAAACAAAAAAGGTCATACAACTAGGAAAATAGATTTCACTTCTCAAGTGAAATTATCAACGAACAAATCTATAGCGATCAAAGCTGAAAGAATCCAGTTATAAGGCTGAATAAGGTGAAAATAGCGTGAATTTACTTTTTAAATTTACGTCTTTCAAGGCAAATTTTCGTCTTATGTCGAACTAAAGATACGTTAAATTAAGGCAATTATGATTCCAGAATCAGCGTAGATTAATCTTTGACAATTATATAGCAATTAAAAGATGAAAAAATTAACCGTTATTTCGTTAAATAAAGCAAAAATAACGCGAAATGACTATTTTAATGTACATATTTACAAGTGCATGTTCTTATTTCGAGAGATAAATATTAAATTAAGAAAGTTATGCTTCCAAAACAATTATATATTAGCTAAAAGCTGAAGAATGCCTGAATGAAGGTTAGATGACGCTAAAATAGCATGAATTTACTATTTCAATTGAAATAGTATAAAGTATTTGAAAGTGCATTTTCCCCGTCTTTCTAAGGTAAATATGAAACACCCGGCAGATAAATTGGCAAAGAATAACGCTATAATGATTCAAGCTGAGATAAATATGTTATAAGGACAAATATTGTTGATGCGAAGATAGGATATAAAGTCGGCAGAATGTGAAAAAAGTCTAAACATTAGTCCCTAATTTTGCGTTCAGTCTTCGCCTAAAATTCATAAAATTAATGAATTTAGTTCCTAATTTCGCCAATAGATGGCGTATGCGTTCACTTTTCTGATATAATTGATATAGTTCCAAATTTCGCCGATAGATGGCGTATGCATTCACATTTTGATATAATTCATATTGTTCTAAATGTTGCCGATATACATACACTTTTTTGGATATAATTAACATAGTTCCAAATTTTGCCGATAGATGGTGTATGCATTCACTTTTTCTCAAAATAAATTATTCACATTTATTAACCCTCTCGATCAGTGGCCGACCTATACTTGGCCAAAGGGAAACGAGCGTTCCACCACAATGGCCGAGTACAGCTCGCCCAACCAAATCAATAACCTTTACTTAATCCTAAAGCTTGGGAATTTCATATAGAAATAAAATCTGAGATTTATAATCTACAATGTCTCTCAGGAGAATTGCCCATATTTATACTTGATATTCCTCAGGTAAATCTCCTCCTTTCTCTTTTGAAATGCATATAAGGAGTGCATTATTTACTCTGAACAGTAAATTTCCTACTAATAATGGTATTGTTATTCACTGCAAGTTGTTGGTTTGTGATCTTGAAGAACAGAGACTTTGTTAGATTTTTTATTGGATCCCTTCTTATATGGTATTCCATTGCATGGAGTTGCTGAAAACTTGGCCAAACAAACAACACAAAGACCTATGGTTGATATTGAGAGCATTATGAGCCTTAGTAGAATTATTAAAAAAAGGAATAAAACAAAAACAAAATGTTTAGGAAGCAGAAAATCCAGTTAGAATTCTAGAAGAAGGTAGTGCTAGTATGATGCACTACTTTTATGTGAGTGAAAACACCCGTATAACTTATGGCAAGTCTTCATTAGATTCTAAACTTGATACCTTTGATAAGAGGCTAAGGCTAGGTTATAATATTTGTTGGCAATATGTTGATGACAATGGCAAACCTTGTAGACTGTGTGGCGAGGCATTCTCTCACACTTGGAGCATTACATTATATGTTGGGATGTTTTGAACTTCTAGAATTTAGAGAAAGAACAATAACTAGAGTATTTGAAATGGTTTGTTTTCTTATGAATAACAATGTAACTGAAATGATAGTTCAAAAGTTTCCACAGTTGTTTTGGAATAAGTAACTAATATGGTAAATTAAATTTTGTCTTATTTGGAAGAGGATGCATAAGCATGCGTATGCATTCTATTTTATGTATTTCTATGTCAATAAACTATTTGAATTTGAATTTGAATTTTGAGGACAGTCTATAAAGGAATGAAGATGAATTGGCTCCTCTCTATTTCCGTCCATTTTGCTTTCAAGTGGAAGACTGAAGGAGAAGATGGTGGAGTAACAAACAGATGGTGAGGTTCGCTCGGAGTAACCCGTGATGGAAAAAGGGAAAATCAAAAATGAATAAGATAATGCAAAAGTTCCATGGAAATAACTAGATATTTGAAAGCCACACGAAACTGAATTAATAGTGATATAAATATTAAACGAATGCAAAGTAAATATGGGAACAGAAAACTTAAATAAAGACTTTAGGAATAGTAGACGTCTAGGAATAGTAGACGTCTGCGTTTTACCTCAGAAGAAAGTTTGTCAGTTAGCAAAGGATTCAAATACTAAGGGTTCAGACAATTCCTGTCTTGGGTCAGTTGGCCAAGAGGGCGCATGCTCTCAGGGGTCATCATCTGTGAGAGGTCATTTGTTCTGAGCTGATTTTCTCCACGTAGGGAACTCCCTTGGGGCTTCTTCCTGGGGGAATTTCCTGAGGAAGGCGATGCCCCATTGGGCTCTACCTACTTGGGTGCCTTCTTTGGTCGAGTCGAGTTCCTGAAGGTTCTCATAATTATAATATTCAATAATAACAATAATGAAACCATCCCTTAACTCAAGAAGGAGACAAACTTCCTGCCAACACCGACCGGACACAGTGCCTGAGATTTGGTCTTCCTCTTTCCCACCGTTATCACCACATTAAGGGGTCGGTTGCCTGATGCGCCTTCTCCTCCTCCACTGCCTTCTATCAAAGGCATCATCCTCCACCCAACCTCTTCTCTCCATAATATCTTCCTCCACTTTATCTCGCCATCCAATACTGTCTCTCTCTCGATCTTCTTCCTATAACACGTTTCCCAAGTCCTCTTCACTCCCTCTTCGTCATCCATCCTCAACACATGCCCATACATCTCAATCGTGACTGACTCTCTTATCACCTCTGAAAACTTTACCAAGCCTGTCCTTATTTCGTAATTTTCCGATCCCTCAAGCAGCGATACTCCCATAATCCACCTCGGCATTCTCATCTCTGTTCTTTCATGCTTTACTTTTTTTTGGCGGTCTCCAGCTATTCTCTCTCTCTCTCTCTCTCTCTCTCTCTCTCTCTCTCTCTCTTTTAGTAGCTATAAGAACCTATGGACATACTCTGGTTGCTGGAAAAGAAACTATTTCATTTTCTTTAAACGAAATATAAATTCTGTGTCAACATATATACGAAGTCAGTGGGATGGAATAATAACTATCCCTGAAAACTGACACTAGGAATAATTATGAAGGAAACTGAATATTTTGAACAAACTCTGGACGTTCCTTCTGACCTCTGTGGAAGATGCAGGATGGCCAACATGGAAAGAAGCAAAAACTCGGCATTATAAAGTAACAATTTAATATTTTCGAGCTGAATCGAAGAAGGAGAGATTGTTGTCTATTATTGTAAGATTTTAGGCTTGACAAATAGCGCCTGATGTGACATATTGAATGCTGTTCCTTTACTTCAAGATTGTTCGAAGTTGGCATCCTTGACGCCTCAATGACCCCTTTGTGTAAAAGTTAAGTTTCCATCACATTAGATTCTGGTTAGAGTTTCAAAGATCTGGAGGTGCTGCTAACATAGTACAACAAAATCTTACATTATAGTAGGGTGAATAAAGTTAGTTTACTGTTATTATATTTCTCGAATTTCCTAAAATCACGAGAAATGGAGAATATTCGAGCGAGAGAGAGAGAGAGAGAGAGAGAGAGAGAGAGAAGAGAGAGAGAGAGAGATCCAAATGTACTAAAATACCGTTTTCTATAAAAACCATTTTTCTTCCTGAATAGAAAACGTAAGAAATAGTCAATTGGTTACATATAATAATCTCGTCTGCCTCGCGTTTAAATTTCATAAATCAAATAAAATTACTATGAAGATAAAGATATTGATATTAATATGTGACGAAAGGCATTGCTAGTAATGCAAAATAGATTTTTGCTCCTATTCACACTAAATAAAGGGCATTGCGTGCTAGGAATACCAAATATAAGATATTTTTTATCATGCATTGTTTTAACTAGATTGTACACTAAAGACATCTATTGAGTGCTATGACAGTCTTCGGATGAAGTGTGGTGTTTGAAGACGAAACTACTATCATATATTGTTTTAGCAATACCACGAATAAATCCTGTATCGAGATATATTATAACTATTATTAAGGAACTTTGATATATGTAAAATTGAACCTTAATATTAAGGGGGACGGTCTGAAGAACGTAAAAAGTTTTCAACAAACGACCAAGTTCTTCGATCTGGTACCAAACAATGGCTGCTCCTTGTCCGGAGGGGAAGCAGGATTGCCAACATCTACAGAGGATTTAACATGCAGTTAAGGGCAAAGGACGAGCTATTCTTTAAGTGAATTAATGAATTAAAGATTTAGCTATATATTTCAATTAAAACATACAAAGTTATATCATATTAGTTACTGAAAATAAGTTGGCGATTTCTTTTGTTTTAGAACGACTTATGATTTAGAGAAGTTTGAAAGCAAACTTCTCTAAGTAAACTGTAAAGAAATTAAGCTACCTCTTAATGGGTACAGCAATAGGAAACCTTGTAGTAGGACACATTGGTCAAAAGATATTCATTCATTTTCTTTGTTTTTGGTAACGGTCCCACACAATCTATGATTACTCTGAAAGGACAATCTACTGTTACTTCAGCTAAAGGCAACAGAGTAGAGCTGCTTCAGTCCTTAATAGTAATAACCTTCTCATCCAGTATTTTAACATTAGGATTTACACTTTGTAGAATTGTGCTCTGACTGGATCCAGTATCTCTTAAAATTTTAACATTCACTGGGACACTATCAACAGAATGTGAAAACTGTACCATCAGAAATAAAACTTCCCAAATAATTTCCTTCACGAGAACAATGCATTACAGCGGGTATGTCATTTGAAACAGGAAAAGGTTTATTTGTACCTTTAGACCATTTACACCCAGGGTGTCTACAAGTTGAAATATCGGGACCTACTTTTTAAAAATAACTACAACAAGAACTAACAGTGTTTTCCTATTACCAGTTTCTGCTCCTCTGTTTTGTTTTATAAAACCTGAACTGCCTTTAGGATGAAATTTATGAATTAATGAATAGTTGTCTGCTATTATTGCAGCCTTTTTAAGATTTTTCTCTTCCCTGTCAGTTACACGTGTCATGATATTCTGAGGCAACAGTCTTTTAAATTCCTCCAAAACCACAAGATTAACAAGGTCTCTGAAATTTGGTACATTTTCGACTTTTAGCCACTTTTTAAACAACCTTAACGTATCATTAGCAAATTCGGTCCAAGTTTTACTGGATGGCTTCAGGTAGTTACGGAATTGCTGACGGTAACCCTCTGCTGTTATTGAGTAAGCACCAAGAACAGATTGCTTAATTACTCTATAATATAGTTCCCCTGACAAACTACCAATAACAGTAGCTGCTTTACCAATGAATTTTAACTTAATCACAACCACAACCACTGATCTGAAGGCCATTCCATATGCGAAGCCATATTCTCAAAATTCTTTAAAAATCCATCTACAGCCTGTTCATCAAATTTATGTATCAATTTAATACTCTTAGTTAAGTCAAATTTATTGGCTGACTAGCTTTTAAGTCTAATTCCTTTCTCTTACCTTCATCTGAGATCCTAGTTTTTTCCTCTTCCAGTTTTCGTGTTCTCATGACTTCATACTCTAATTTTTCTTGTTCTAACTCAAATTCCTTCCTTCTCGTTTCTGTTGCTATCTGTGCTTCCTCTCTTTCCGAATCTAATTCCTGCTTTCAGTTTCTATCTGTGCTTCTAGTTTTTTCCTATCAATTTCCATCTGGAGCTCCTGCTGCTTTCTTTCGAATACAGATAGTTTGTGTTTTTCTAAGTCAATAGCTAATTTAAGGTATTCGACATCTGGAGTAGGACCAACTTGTTCCTGCACTAGATATTTGCCAGCCTCAGCCTGATTAGCTAACCCTTTCACTATACAATATTGCAATATCAAGTTCCTGATTGTATCTTTCTTTGCATTAACAGATCCATCAAAAGCTCATCTTTCTTTGCATATGGTATGGTTGACAAAAGCAATCGAAGTTTATCGCAAAACTCAGTTACTTTAAATTTTGACAAGGTGGTGGAGAGAAAAAGGACTTTAACATGTTTTTAATACTATGTCTACACAGTAGCCCTCCACATAAAAATTATGATATGTGAAGTTACACTAGTATGAGTTGTATGAATTGAAGTGAAGTTTCACTACACAGAATGCTTCGGACAGTAGTAGCAAGACGAGATAACAACCGTTTAATCACGAATTGTAGAGATCTTACTGGCTAAAGTCTACGATCGCCAAGAATAATATACTACCCTTACAGATTTCCGTCATCTTAGACAAGAAAATGAGGTTAACCAGAGTTTAAAGACATAGTTATAAACTAGATTATCTGATACGATCGTGAATTATATAACTGATACTTCGAAGAGTCTTGGGAGTCTTCAATCGAGAACAACCTATCAAATAACACTTTCAGAAATTGCTCACTTCCTAACATAAGCACGAAATAAACTGCTAAATGCACACTATTTCCGCTCACGTGATGATAAGCACAATACAATATATATACACTAATAAGGACAGCGTCGTAGACAAAGTATCACTCCTACTTTAACTATGATTGATTGATTGATTGATTGATTGATCCTACTTTAACTAACACTGTGCAAAAACAATTCAGGAAATGCAGGCAAATCCCGGACAGAGCTCCACTTGTCACAAACTCAGTTACCACTAAATTCACACTGAATTCACAACAGAATATACCAGGTTCAGTTTACTAAATCTTAAGTTAGAAATGTTAAGCATCAATATCACAATTAAGATGGAGGCATTTAAACACAAGAAATTCTTACAATTTAATAATAACACTAATACTTAACGCAAAAATTAAGCACCATAAACTTAACACAATAAATTACTTTTTACAAAGTATCAAAATAAAGCAGTGAAAATATCATAATACTTGTAACTTAAATTAAAGATGTTACAAAGTCAGGCACAAAGCAACTTCAGGTGTTGTCAAAAGGTTGTCCAGCGAAACACACTAGAAACTTCAAAGGAGAACACCGAAGTAAACTCGGTTATGGGGAGGGGGTATGGACGGAGGGGTAAGGTCATAACTATCAGTTCAACAACCACTAGAATAAACAAGCTATTTTTCTGCCGGTTACAAGTTAAAGTTAGGATGTGGATTGTTTACCTAACAAATGTGTAGTTTGTCTACTACCTTCTGCCCGTGAATATTTAAACAAAAAACAAGCAAATTCCTAGTTGACTTACATATTGAAATATGAATTTTTAATTACATAACATTGATAAATACATAGGGTCTTGACAATATATATATTTATATATTATATATATATAGATATATATAGATAGATAGATATATATATATGTATCTATCTATCTATATATATCATATATATATATATATATATATATATATAGATAGGATAGATATATATATTATATATATATACTATATATATAATATCTATCTACTATATATATATATATATATATATCTATATATATATATATATATATATATATATAATATCTATATAGATATATATATATATATATATATATATATCTATATATATATAGATCTATATATATATATACTATTATATATATATATATATCTCATATATATATATAGATAATATATATATATATATATATATATATATATATATATATATATATATATCTATAGATAATAGTATAGATATAGATATAGATATATGATATAGATATATTATATATATATATATATATATATATATATCTATCTATATCTATATCTATATATAGATATATATATATATATATATATATCTTATCTATATATGGATATATATATATATAGGATATATCTATATCTATATCTATATCTATATATATATATATAGATATATATATATATATATATATATATATATATATATATAGATATAATATAATAGGTATAGATATATATAATAGGTATATATATATATATATATATATATAATATATCATATAAATAACATCTGGTAGCAACTGAGACCAACAAAGAAGGATAAAACCAAGTAACACAAAACAGAGACCTTAAGACTAATTTATTATATATGAAATTGACAATAGTTTGAATACAGTATCTACATGAAAGGATCAATGGCAAAGCAAAAACGTTTAAGCAAAAATGACCGTAACAAATTTTATCTGAAAGTCATCAGATAACTCAAATATCAAACAATCAGCATAACAATCTAAGTAAAAAAAAAAAACAAAAAAACAATGATAGAGTCAGTACAGTATGAATGAAAATTGAAAGCAGAAGGAAAAAGAATTACTTTACATAAAGGATCAGTAACTGAAAAGCTCACAAAAATGCCACTACAACTATTACAGTAACCTCAGTACGAACAGTTAGTAAACAGTCAAGAGACAGCATAAAATGTTTGCAGTTATAGAGGCACATTAACAAAAAGGGACCATAAAAATCATAAGCAGGGGTAACAAATTATGCCACAAAAACACAGTATCAATTTCCTGATTACTTTAAACATTAACCAGAAAAACCTGTAGAGAACCTTTGGCACAAAACCCTCTGCAGTAAATGCTGCAGGACACTCCACACCCAGGAAACCGTGGCAACTTTCAGAGATAACACCTGAGGATACACTAAGAATTCCTCCTGAAGACATTTACCCAGCCGAAGCTGTAAACATAAAGGAGAAGAAGCTGCCCTTCAGGAGAATACAGACGAAGCTACACACACAACACAAACGAAGCTGCCCATCATGAGAACACAGACGAAGCTGCAACTCAGAAACCGTGGTCCTCAACATAACGCAGACGAAACTGTTAACCCAGAAAAAACTGGCTCTGCTGAACATCTTGATGCTCGCCCTTAACCCTGCAGGTTTAAGGGCGAGCTGGAAACCAAATAGCCATTACGGACTCCAAACGTGACTGAACAGAACCCCGATGCTGCTTAAAACC
>NC_061109.1:238083-240583 GCF_015104395.2 Macrobrachium nipponense
GCGTTCACTTTTTGGATCTAATATAGTTCCAAATTTTGCCGATATGAATTCTCTGTTTGGATATATTCAAAACATAGTTCCAAATTTTGCTGATAGATGGTGGATGCGTTCACTTTTTCAAAATAAATTTTTCAAATTTAATATAATTTATATTTTATTTACTTTATTTATGTTTATTATTTTATTTATTTATCTATTTTATTTTTTATTTATATTTATTTTTTTTATTTTTATTATTAATTTTTATTTTCATCTATTCATTTTTATTTATTTATTTATGTTTATTTATTTATTTTTTTATTTATTTAATTTTATTTATTTATTTATTTCTATTCATTTATTTTTATTTTTTATTCATATCTTTATTTATTTATTTATTATTTATTTAATTTACTTATTTTGTTTATTTTTTTATTTGTTTATTTACTTATTTTGATATATTTCTTAAATTTTTTATTCATTACTTTATTTAATTTGATAGATTTATTTATTTTTATTAATTTATTTTCATCTATTTAATTATATTTATATTTATATCTTTAAGTTTATTTATATATTTATTTATTTATTTTTTACTTATGTATTTATTTATTTATTTTTTATTCAATTATTCTTATTTATTTATTTTTTTTACTTATTTATTAATTTTATTTTTATTATTTTTTTATTCGTTTTATTTATTTATTTATTAACATATTTACTTATTTTTATTTATTTATTTTTTTGTTTTTTTATATTTCTATTTTTTTTTAATTTTATTGTTTAATTTTTTTTTATTTTTTTATTTGTTACTTATTTTTTGTTTTATATATTTATTTTAAATTAATTTTATATTTTATTTATTTTATTTTATCTTTATTTTTTATTTATTTATTTCACTGTTATTTAATTTATCTATTTTATTTTATTTATTTAATATTATTTATTTATTTAGATTTGATTTATTTATGTCTTTATTTTATTTATTTATTGTTTTTTTAGTTTTTACGTGAACTGGGACTATTTTCGAATGTACGTATTTTACAAGTGCATTTTGTTTTTTCACCTTATTTCGAGAGAAAAATATGTTAAATTAAGAAAATGATGCTTCCAGAATCGGCTTAGATTAATCAGGAACAATTATATATTAGTTAAAAGCTGAAGAATGCCTGAATTAAGGTTAGATAACACTAAAATAGCATGAATTTACTATTTCAATTGAAATAGTAACAAGTATTTGAAAGTCCATTTTCGCCGTGTCTTTATAAGGAAACAACTCTATAATGAATTAAGCTGAGAGAAGCATGTTATAAGGACATTATGTTGATGAGAAGATAGGATATAAAGTAGGCAGAAAGTGAATAAAATAATTTAAACATTAGTTCCAAATTTTTTTTTCAGTTTTGGGCTAATATACATTAAATTAATTAATTTCAATTACCTAATTTCGCCAATAGATGGTGGATGTGTTCACTTTTTGTATATTATTAAATAGTTACAAATTTCGCAGATAGATGGCACATGCGTTCACTTTTTTTGGATCTAATATAGTTCCAGATTTTTCCAATGTGAATTCACTTTTTGGATATAATCAACATAGTTCCAAATTTTGCCGATAGATGGTGTATGCATTCACTTTTTTCAAAATCAAATTTTCAAATCTATTATTATTTACTTATTTATTTACTTATTTATGTCTATTATTTTATTTATATATTTATTTTATTTTTATTTATATTTATTTATTTGTTTTTTTTATTTTCATCTACTCATTTTTATTCATTTATTTGTTTTTTATTTAATTATTTTTGTTATTTATTTATTTTATTTATTTATTTATTTTCATTTATTTATTTTTACTTTTTTATTTATCTCTTTATTTATTTGTTTAAATATTATTATTTTAAATTTTACTTATTTTTACTTGATTTATTTATTTATTTATTTATTTAGTTTTATTTATTTCCATTTATTTATTTATTTCATTTATTTATTTATTTCCATTTATTTATTTATTTAGTTATTTATTTATTTTTAATTATTCATTTATTTTATATAATTAACTATTTTTATATATATTACTTTATTTATTTATTTATTTTTATTTATTATTTATTTATTTTTATTAAATTTATTATTTTATTTACTTATTTATTGTTATTTATTTTATATATACTATTTTTATTTATTTATTTATTTATTTATTTATTTTTATTTATTTACATATGTTTATTTTTATTGATTTATTTTTATTTATATACTTATTTTTATATTATTTATTTATTTTATTTTTTATTTTTTTATTTTTATTTTTAGTATATTTTCATTTTTATTTGTTTATTTATTTTCATTTATTTATTTATATTTATTTATTTTAATTATTTATTTATTTTCATTTTTTTTCTTTTCTTTTTCATTCCCATATGTTTATTAATTTTTTTCATTGATATTTATTCTTTATTTATTTATTTGTTTATTTATTTTATTTATTCATTATTTATTTTATTTATTTATGTATTTA
>NC_061109.1:243083-254910 GCF_015104395.2 Macrobrachium nipponense
TTTTTTTTTATTTTTTTTTTATTTTTATTTGTATATTTTTTCATTTTTATCTATATATTTTATTTTCTTTTATTTATTTATATTTATTTTTTTAATTATTTTCATAATATTTTTATATTTTCTTTTTTCTTTTTTTACTTATTTCCATTTATTTATTTATTTTTTTCATTTATTTTTATTCATTTTATTTATTTATTTATTTTATTTTTTTATTTATTTATTTTTTCATTTATTTATTTTTATTTATTTATTATTTTATTTTTTTATTTTTTTTATTCATTTATTCTTAATTATTTTATATTTATTTATCTATTTTAAATTATTTATTTAATTTATTTTTATTTTTTTTGTTTATTATTTATTCATTTATTTAGATTTAATTATTTTCATTTTTTTATTTATTTATCTATTTTAATTATTTATTATTTATTTTTTATTTATTTATTATTTATTCATTTATTTACTTATTTTTATTTATTTATTCATTTATTTATTTATTCATTCATTTATTTACTTATTTAATTTATTTACTTATTTATTTTTTTTGTTTTTTATATATTTATTTTTTTTTATTTAATTTATTGATTTATTTTTTTATTATTTATTTTTTTTATTTATTTTTTTATTTATTATTTATTACTTTATTTATTTATTTTATTTTATTTTATTAATTAATTTAATTTATTTATTTATTTATTTTATTATTTACTTTATCTATTTATTTATTCATTTATTTTTATGTGAACTTACTATTTCAATGTACGTATTTACAAGTGCATTTTCTCCTTATTTTCGAGAGAAAAATATGTTAAATTAAGAAAATGATGCTTCCAGAATCGGCTTAGATAATCAGGAACAATTATATATTAGTTAAAAGCTAAAGAATGCCTGAATTAAGGCTAAATGGCGCTAAAATAGCATTATTTAACTATATCAATTGAAATAGTAACAAGTATTTGAAAAGTGCATTTTCGCCGTCTTTATAAAGAAACAACTCTATAATGAAATAAGCTGAGAGAAGTATGTTATAAGGACATTTACGTTGATGCGAAGATAGGATTTAAAGTAGGCAGAAAGTGAAAATAATTTAAACCTTAATTCCAAATTTTGTTTTCAGTTTTGGGCTAATATTCATAAAAATGAATTAATTTAATTCCTAATTTCGCCAGTAGATGACGGATGTGTTCACTTTTTGGATATTATTATAATAGTTGCAAATTTCGCAGATAGATGGCGCATGCGTTCACTTTTTGGATCTAATATAGTTCCAAATTTTTCGATATGAATTCACTTTTGGATATAATCAACATTATTCCAAATTTTGCCGATAGATGGTGTATTGCGTTCACTTTTCAAAATAAATTTTTCAAATCTAATATTATTTACTTATTCATTTACTTATTTATGTTATTATTTTATTTATTTATCTATTTTAGTTTTTTATTTTTTTATTTATTTAATATTTATTTATTTATTTTTATTCGTTATTTTTTATTATTTATCTCTTTATTTATTTATTTATTTATTATTTTAATTTACTTATTTTATTTATTTATTTTTATTTGTTTATTTGCTTATTTTGATATATTTCTGAAATTTTTTATTTATTACTTTATTTGTTTTGATTGATTTATATTTTTGTATTTTTTTTTAATTTTTATATTGTTTATTTAGTATTTATATATTTATACACTTAAGTTTATTTATATATCTATTTATTTATTTATTTTTATTAATTTATTTCTATCTGTTTATTTATTTATTTATTATATTTTATATAGTTAAGGGTTTTTTTTTTATTTTTTTTATTTATATATTATTATTTATTTTAATTTAATTTATTTAATTTATTTTTCTTTTTTTTATTCCATTTATTCTTATTTATTTTATTTTTATTTTTATTTATTTATTTATTTTTTTAATTTTTAATTATTTATTATTTATTTTTATTTATTTATTTATTTATTTTTATTTATTTATTTATTCATTTATTTACTTATTATTATTTATTTGTTTGTTTGATTGATTGATTAAGAGAGAGAGAGAGAGAGAGAGAGAGAGACGAGAGAGAGAGAGAGAGAGAGAGAGATGCAATTCATGAACGAAAAACAGCCTCGACAGGTCACTGAGTGTTTGACATTTGCTTGTCTGAAGTGTGAGGAGAGTTGCTGACAAGAGAAATCACTCCCAATACAGCTTCGGAATCCAGAGGCTAAAAGGAGGATAAGCTTTTGGAGAGAACAAGTGACACAGGGAGCGGATTATATACATGATGGCTTGGCGTGATTCCATCATTTTATCTGTTTGTTTTAAAAAGTTCTGTCTTATTTTTGTAATGTTCGTTAGGTTTTGACAATCATAATAGTCTTTTCATTTTAAACTAATGTTAGAATAGAAAATATTGATGTCCGTATCATATATCTTTAGCAGACACTTCCCAGGAAACGAACAAAAACCTGGAAACTGTAAGGCGTGTTCAACCTGGAAAGTATCTGATGATTAATATTTATCCCGAACATTTTATAAAGTCTTTTGCCGCCTTTCCCTTCGGAAGCCCCTTTAGACAATTCATTTTAGCCTTCTTTCTTTCATTCTCGAAAATGAACCTGTGAGATAAAGTATACAGAAAACGTATGAGAAAGAGTTGCAATACTGAATAATCTTGAACACCTGCTATCCAGAAATCTATTTGATCAGACTTTCTGTCTCTAAGTTTCTGCATTTTCTAAGTAAAATTATGAGTACACACGTTCGTTCGTCTTTAAATAGTGGCTTAAAATATTCCATTCTTATCAACACAAGAATATACTGCCTATGCGGTGCTATTATGTTTTGTCTCATTTTTTTTTTTTTTTTTTTTTTTTTATAAAACCCTTCCCTGTGTACATACAAATCTTTTTGAAATCCAGACTTCCAATATACTCCCATTCCATCGTTCGCCGTTTCTGGAAAAAAAAAATTTTCCCAATAAGGAAAGTATATCTGCCTGGGCATCAACGTTTTCTTGTATCTTTTCGTAGGACAGATATCTGAGCTTCCCTTTTTTGAACAGCTGGGAAACGTTCGAAGTCGACTCCTATTTCCTTGGAGGCATTTTCCATCGTTCTACCGAATTCTCTTTCGCTGCAGAACATCTTAGAATTTGTGTCAATCTGAACACTGTTTCTTTAAGACCAGCAAGATTTTCAGTTCTGCTCTCTATTTTCTTTTTGTTTGCATTTTCAATTAACAGTCATTAGAATGTCCTGCCCAACTGAAGATCATTTCACCAACTATTTAGATGGTATTTTTAGATAGGAGATATAAAAAAAACTAATTTAGGGCGAAAACCTGACTGAGAGAATAATTATCTTACTGTTATTTTCTGGAAGAAAAAATAGGATTTTCTACAGAAATGTCAAACAAATTCTAGTGAATGGCATAGAACTATTATTGCCTCTTTAATCTTTCTCGTCTTCTTCTCCTTCTTCCACCCTCTCTCTCTCTCTCTCTCTCTCTCTCTCTCATTCATTGTTATCACTCATTCTGAGTCCCCCCCTTGTGACCAGGAACTTTGCTTTGTAGTGGGGGGGCTTGCGTGGTGCAATGAAGAATTGAGCAATGGTGGTGGGGTGATTTATTCACCCCGGTAGGTACTGCCATGCCATTAAGGTCAATTCAGAGCATCCTGACTAATCCTGGTACTCTGTATCATCTCCTCCTATTTTCACAATTTCTCTCCTTCCTCTGTCCGATGGATTTTGTTGATGACCTTAGCATGAATTTGGACTTGCTCTTACTGTTCTCTGGAGTTGAGGGAGGGTGGAGTGGGACGGCATGCCTCTCCACCCGTAGAACTGGAGTACCCAACGTGGTCGAGCGAGGGGAAACTTTTATGTCAAGCTCTGCATTCGGTGCTGGGTCTGATCTCGTTGGACTGATGACCCTCAAGGTACTGGATGTGGGGTGTATATCTAGGTTGTACCCCTAGGGTGCCCCAGTAAGGGAATTGCATCCTCTAAATGCGGCTCCATGGTGGGTATGGGGAAAAACCTAGACGAATTCGCTATATATCATTCTATGAGGAACTTGAAACCCCAAAATCCTGATGACCATTGCACGGAACCAGACATGCGAAGGACTATTCAGTCCAGTGTGGTTACACTGGCACCATATACTCCCATCAAGGGAGAAGAAATTTTGTAGGAAGAAAATCATTAGAAGAATCTGGAGGATGTGTCCCTAATGAGTTTTTTGATAAATATCTAACCATTACATTTGAGGATAAAGTTATGAATATTTTGAAGTACATAGGGATATTGTAAAATGCTGTGAGGGAACCTAAGATATTTGTCACATGGTAGAAATAAGCTTTTGGTAGAGACTAGATCATTAGCAGAAAGTGAGAAATTGAAATCTCTGAGTTTACTGGGAGGAGTTCAGAGTGAATGTAAACCACACGATACCTTCAATCATACCAAAGGAATTATATATGCTCCTCACCTTATGATTCATCCTGAAGAGGAACTGGAAGATGAACTTAAAGATCAGGGGGTATTGAAGGTGGAAAGACTGAAAAAGAAAGTAAACGGGGCATTGTGTCCTATGCCACAGTTATTATTAACCTTTAATTCTTCTAAGTTACCAAATTTTATTAAAGCAGCTTGGTACAGATATAAAGTGAAACAGTACGTGCCGAGACCCAGGAGGTGTTTTTACTGTCAGGAATATGGGCATATTACTGGGTCCTGTAGATCCAAGTTGCAAGGAAACCCTGCAATTTGTATAAATTGTGGAGAAGTTGAGCATGGTGATTGCCATGCTGAGCCAAAATGCATTCATTGTGGGGAAGCACACCAGTCATCCTCGAACTCATGTGATGTTTTCCTTTTTGAGGAAGAAGTACAATATACTAGAGTCCTTGAGAAAGTCACTTTTGCAGAAGCCAGAAGAATAGTACTGAACAAATATATAAGACCAGGAGTATCTTTTGCAAGTGTTGCTGCAAATAGACAACAATTGAGAAGGAGGAAAGTTAATTCGAATACTGCTTCAAATTCATTTAGAAACGGGTGGAAAAACTAAAAAATCCATGTAACAGAAAGTAGCAACAAAATCAACTTGGGTAAAGCTCAAATTAAAATGTCTACGACTTCAATAGCATCAGCTTTGGCTGGTGCACCGGCCTCTTTGGAGCAGCATCAGCTTTGGCTGGTGCACCGGCCTCTTCAGAGGCAGCATCAGCTTTGTCTGGTGCACTGGCCTTTTCGGAGGCAGCATCAGCTTTGTCTGGTGCACCGGCCTCTTTGGAGGCAGCATCAGCTTTGGCTGGGGCACCGGCCTCTTTGGAGGCAGCTTCAGCCTTGGCTGATGCATCAACCTCTTTAGAGGCAGCATCAGCTTTGGCTGGTGCATCAGTTCTTAGAAGCAGCATCAGTTTTGACTGGTGTGAGTAATTTGGAATTTACGTCTGTCCTTGCTGATGTGCATGCCTCTTTTGGGGAGTCGCCCTCCTTAGCTGATGCAATGGCTTCTTGGGAGCCTGAACACCAGCTAGGAGGCAGCCAGCCAAGTACCAGAAGTTGCTTCCTGTATGCAGGTAGCAATGCCATCCCATCCCAAAAAGAAAAGAGGCTGAGGGTGGCAGGCAGTCTCCCTCTAAGAAAAAACAAAGTAGGATTCCCCAAACCCCTTCCTGGCAACCCTACGAAGACAAAATATCTTCAAAGAGGCCCTATTATCAAGGCCTCTAAACTCAAGTAAATTCTTATATTTTCTTCAGTGGAATTGTCAGGGCCTGAGAGCTAAATGGGAGGAGCTCAAAATGCTAATTTTGAGTTGTCTCCTGTTTTGCATAGCTTTTGCAGGAGACTATGCTCAGCAGTGATTTTATTCCTTGCCCTAAAGAATATGTTGCTTTTACCATTCACATCTAAATCAAAATAATAGAAACCGGGGTGGAGCAATGTTATATGTTCGCCATGATACTCCACTCAAGCATTTTCCTGATAATTCTTCTTTGCAAGCTGTTGCAGTGCAATTGTTTTCTGGCTCGTAAATATACAATTTGTTCTGTATATCTCCCACCAAATGTAGCTTTCCTAGTACTGATTTTTGTAATCTCATCAGACAGCTTCCTCTGCCTTTCATCATCCTAGGTGATATGAATGGAAGAAATCCTTTATGGGGAGATTTAATTACTAATGAGAGAGGAAATTGCCTGTCATCCATTATTAAAAGTGAAAATGTTGGTGTTCTAAACACTGGAGAACCCACCCATTTCCATGTACAGACCGGTACTTTAACAGCCATCGACTTGTCAATATGTAGTGCCGATGCCATTATGGACTTTCAATTGGCGAGTGATCGATGATAAGTACAGTAGTGATCACTTCCCAATTGTTGTTAGCACTGGATCAAGTCCTCCATGTTCAAGATTACCCCGTTGGAGTGTAAAAAGAGCTGACTGGGCAAATTTTGAAGAGCATAGTTCAATCGAAGCTACAGCAGAGGAATTTGAATGCATAGACGGATGCTATTGAATTGTTAATAACTACTTTATTTGCAGCTGGACTTCAGTTAATTCCAAGAACATCAGGGTCTATTATGCGCCGACCATTGCCATGGTGGTCAAAAAAATGGCATGAAACCCATAGAAAACTAATGAGATCTTGTTTTACTAGATAGAAAAGAACGGAAATGTTAACTATTACCTGGTAGAGTTTCGTAAGGCTAGGGCAAAGTTTAGGTTTGAAATTAAAAATGCACGAAGGAAAATCTTGGACAAACTTCATTTCTTCCATAAATTGCAAAACTCCCATCACATTAGTGTGGAAGAAGATAAGGAAAACAGCAGGAAAGTTTGTACCTAGCCAACCACCTGCGTTAAAAATAAATGGCATAATGTAGGAGATCCAAAAGTAGTGTCAAATGAGTTTTGCCCCTACATTTTGCTAAAATATCTAAAAAAGATAAGAGAAAACCGTATACAAACAGCAGAAAGCAAATGGAACAGTATTATCTTGATTTCAACAACAAAAAAATAAAGAGGAGTCTATAATATTCCATTTACTATGAGAGAATTTGAGTTGGCTCTCTCAAAGTGTAAAGAATCTGCTCCTGGTCCTGATGAAAATTTTCATATTCTATGATCAAGCATGCTGCTCAGAATACTAAAATATTTATCCTCAATATAATAAACAGAATTTATAAGGAACATTACTACCCTTTATGTTGGGAACTAGCAAGAGTCCTTCCTTTTGTCAAGCCTGGAAAGGATAGTTCTTTCGTAGGAAATTATCGTCCAATTTGCCCTAACATCTTGTTTGTGTAAACTAATGGAGAAAATGGTGAATGCTTAGTGTGGTATTTAGAGCGAGGAAACTTTTTCTCTCCGGCCCAATGTGGTTTCCGCAGTATGCGATCCACTGTTGATTATCTTGGTTAGAATGGAGTCTGCAATATGTGAAGCCTTTGCCTCTAAGCACCACTTTATCACGGTTTTCTTCGACTTGGAAGAAGCGTATGATACTACGTGGCGGTATGGAATTCTGAAAGTAGTCCTATGAATATGGTTTAAGAGAGAATTAGCTATTTTATCAAGCTATTCTTAAAAAATCGTTATTTTCAAGTACAAGTAGGAGCAGTTCTGTCTGAAGTCTGTAAACAAGAAGAAGGTGTTCCTCAGGGCAGTGTGTTAAGTGTAACACTTTTTGCTCTAGCAATTAATGACATAGTAAAGCAAATACCTGCTGATGTTATGCACACACTCTTTGTGGATGACTTTTATTTATCTTTTGCAGCTGCATTTATGTCAGTTAGCAGAAACGTCATCTACAAATAGTAATAAATAAGATAGTGCATGGTTTCAGATTTTCTTCATCAAAGACTGTAGCCATGCATTTCTGTAAATGGCCAGAGAATATCTTGTGTTAACAAAACAAGGTTCTTAGGAATGATTTTTGATACTCGGTTGACATGGCTTCCCCATATCCTAAATCTCAGGGCTAAGTGCAGAAAATCCTTGGATATCTTGAAAGTTTTGTCAACTACATCTTGGGGAGCAGATAGACTCCAGTTATTGAGATTGTATAAAGCCTTGGTTTTATCAAAATTAACATATGGATGTGAAGTTTACAACCTCGGCTACCCCAAGTGGCCTTAAGATTTTAGACTCCATTCACCATACTGGAATTAGGATTGCTACTGAGCTTTTAGGACTTCCCCTATAGAGAGTATGTTAGTAGATGCTGGGGAAATGCCCCTAGCCTTACATTACCAGGCTCTTCTGGCTCGAAGCTGGTTCAGATTCCAAAGACTTCCTGGATCCCTAGTATGCCAGTCGCTAAGAAATGGAAGATTGATAGCTTTTATGAAAGTCATCCAAAGATGCCACGTCCTGATTGCTCCCTTCAGACAGAAAATCCAAACCCTCCAACGAAACCAGTTACCAACATTCCAGACAAATGTGTACTACCGGTCAAGGCATCTGTATCTCCCCCTTGGAAATTCCCAGCAGTAGAGTTTTGTAACTACTTCAATCAACCAAAAAAGAATGTCTCTGATAAAAATATTACGTTATACCTTTTAGATCATATGTCACAACATGACAATTTTATCCCAGTTTTTACCGATGGATCCAAAACCAGTGCAGGCGCTTGGTTTTGGCATAGTTTTTTTCCGTCCTTTGAGCAGTAGTGGAAGGCTTCAAGTAATGCATCTGCATTTACTGCAGAATTATATGGAATTTTAAATACTGTCAAAGAAGTTTTAAAAAGTGTGACTCTAGAAGCGCTCTAGAGTCACTGAAAGATTTTTATTCCAAACATCCAGTAGTTTTAAGTATTCTGGAATGGTTATTTTTAGCTAAGCGGAGGGGTTTTAATATTGAATTTTGTTGGGTTCCAGCACACGTTGGAATATCTGGAAATGAACGCGCTGATGCAATTGCCAAGGAGGCTGTTTCTCCGTATTGAGCCCAGATCATTTAAGCTGCCGTGCAGAGATTTATATACTCCAATTAGAGAGAAGCATAAAGTACCTCGGCAAAATATTTGGTCAAATTTAACTACAAATGTAAAAATGAGAACAATTGCACCTGCAATCAATCCTTGGCAGTACGAGTTTTATGCCCAGAAGGTTTGAAACGGCTCTTTACCGCCTGCGTATTGGACATACTAGGCTGACACATTCCTACTTTGATGAGTCGTGATCACGAACCATACTGTGGGAGGATTGCTTAAGTTCCACTGACTGTTATGCACTTGCTGGTTGAGTGCCCTAGTTTGGTGGAACAGCGCAATCAATATCTATACTATGGGAAGGAGAATAATGTTTTTAAGTTATCAAAAAGAAAAATTTTAGGAGCAAATGGGATTTTTAACATGACTGGCTTGTTTGGATTTCTTTTTAACACTGGTATTTTAGATAAACTGCAATGCTTGTGTGCGCCTTGCTTTTATTCTTATTGAAATTGTGTGTATGTATGTGAGTGTGCATGTACGTATGTGTGGTATGTATGTATGTGTGTGTGTATGTATGTAATAATTTCTTTTTTATATATTTATTTTTATATTTATTTTATAATTGCCAGTATCTTTTATCATATTTTTAAAATAATTCGTTTAATTATTATTACTAAAATTTATAGGGTCTTTTTCTATATAGTTCGGCATCAATGACCTAGTTGTCACGATGCTAGATTAATATAGTATCAATCAATCAATCATCATTCTGAGTCGTTTTCTGTGAAGAATTAGTCTTCTGAGGGCAATATAAAATAAATATATAATTAGAGAGCACTTTATAAGCATCAGTTTTTTTAGTCTATCCTCAGTAATGATGCAAGACAGACAGACAGACAGACAGAGAGAGAGAGAGAGAGAGAGAGAGCGAGAGAGAGAGAGAGAGAGAGATTTGACTCTTTAAATGACTTGAATAGGTATGCATATGAAAAAATATGAATTATGACTTGCTTAAGAGGGAGATAATTATGCAGCTTTATAGAAAACAAATCAAACATTCGATTAAATTAAACAAAGTTTCTGAGGAAGTAAGAAATAAATAATTTATTGTTGCATATAAAACTCTACTGATCCTATTTGTAAGAGTGGTAAAATGCTAGGCCCTGTAATTTGCTTGCAAAAAAAAGAAACTAAACCAATACAATTTTATCCTTTATTTTTACGATCACATACTATGTATTGGCATTGTCCGTTGTTTTCGAAGTTAATGGTGCTCTGTAGTTTGTATTTTGGAAAATGGAATTTGGCGCCCCATTTTTTTTCTTTTGAAACAGCGAACCTGAATATCATAAAAATTCTCTCTCTCTCTCTCTCTACTCCTCTCTCTCTCTCTCTCTCTCTTTCTCTCTCTCTCTCTCTCTCTCTCTGTAATAGGAAAAAAAAGATAATATTCTTAGGTATTAATACAAGCTATTCCTTTTAAACATTTTAATATGCAATGAAATATTTTGTAAGTGCGTATGAGTGTCGTGATGTTTATTTTTATAAATAAATAAGCTTGTAGGATCAATGTAATGTAAATCCAGTTATATACGTCCATTATGCCCCTAGCTGTAACACCCCTTTTCTTTCATTTTACTGTACCTCCGTTTGTATTTTCTTCTTTCCATCGTACTTCCCTCAACCCTCCGCCCCTTCGTAGTGCAAGTTCAAGGGTTTCCTTCCGTTGCTCCTGCAAAACCTTCTTGGTCTTAATTTCCATTCTAGCGCTGAATGACCCAATAGGTCCCAGTGCTTGGCCTTTCATTATTTATCTGTCAGAGATTAATTTCATAAGCGTTGCTGGACGAATGGTGTAAAGGCAATGATGAAGTTTAACTCTCCAAGTAAGTTCGTTGAATTATTGAGAAAATTTGGCGAATTCAAAAAGACAAAGAATGACTGTACACGTTATGTATTTGTATATGTTCTTAAATTTAATCACAAGTAAGTGATTTCCTGTAACTGGAGTTCGTAAAAAAACAAGAAACAATTCATATTCCGATCATCCTGAAACTACGCAAAAAATTCCTCCAAATAAGTCCATTCATGTACGCATGAGCATAGAAGTCTCTGGGTTTCCACAAGGTATAGAACCTACTAATCCCTTACCTAGAGCGCATTTACTTTTCTAAGATCGCTGTGGGCGTGGCTTCGTACGATATCATACGTTGCCAAATTTCATGTTATGGTAATCATATTAGCTTCATGGAGTCTATTGAAATAGTTTTCTTTTCTTGAAACTGTAGTTCTTTGTTTCCATCAGATATTTTGAATAGATCTTATTTCGTATATTCTTCGTTAATTAAAACCCCAGTTTCACTAATGAAAATGAAGATATGGCATATTTTTTCCCCGGTGATGCCAGATCTGAGATTAAGGGACCTATGATTTTTAAGAGGATTTAAAAGGTCATGGTCAATATCATTAAAGGATATCGCTCTCGATCACCCACTGTGGTACGTATGGATGGACAGCCCAAGTGACACCCGCAAACCCCTTCACCCATCACCCGAGGCCAAGGAAATAGTCTATAATGTCCCGAAATGCTTCATTTTATAAAAACAATATGAAAGTCCAGTCACTGATGTTTCGAAGGCTATCCAGAGAACATCTGAAGCAACAAGGTACTTTAAATTTAAATTATGAAGGTATATTTAACAAAGGACCTTGGAAAGCAACGAAAGTGTCAGAAAGGCCTATTTGTTGACTTCACAAGGAAGCAAGAGAGACGGGAAAGATAGTGGAATCTCCAGTGTTTCAAAAAAGAAAAGAGAAAGCGAGTCCTGTGACTGACTTGGATGATTTTGATAAAAAAGTTCTGCGAAGAAGGAATGAGTGGATGT
>NC_061109.1:255410-265410 GCF_015104395.2 Macrobrachium nipponense
GGTTCTCGTTGGCATAAACCAGTCGGAGTCGGCGGTTATGATCGTTAGGTCAAAGCCCAACCTTGTTAACATTCATATAGACTAGGCTACGATTTCGTTATTACTATTCGGATTCAGTCGATACTTGAGTTACCTAGCATAACCTTTCAGTAACTTGGAAGTTAGCCCGATTTTACTCTTTAGTATTTTCGTCTCCAATTTTCAGACCTACCTAATAATTTGATATAGCCTTCTCATTATATTTACGCAAATTGCAAAGAAATTTGTTACATTATTACATGTAAGGCATATTTATTTGTTTTCTTGGTTGTAGTGAGTAGACAAAATTTTGAGAATTTGGGTATTAGGTATTAGGTAACCATTTTGGAATTTATATTAACATTTATTTCCAAGTTAGTGTATTTGTGTATTACAGTTTATTTAGGGTGGCCTAGTGAGTTTGAGCTTAACTTTATTTGAACTATGTTGTTAGCTGCACATTTATTTTGTGGAATTTGCCCTAGGCTAGCCCAAGGTTTTTGGCTATTTGTAACACCCTTTGGATTTGGCGTTTAGCCCATTTTGACTGTATGGTCACCTTTGCTGTTGGCTTTGTTAGCCTTTTGGTTTGGCTTGTTTAGTCTCTTAGTTTTAGCTCTTGGTTTGCCTACTGATTTGACTACTTTACAGCTAGCTATTTGCTGTTGCTGACAAGTATCTGAAATTTATTTATGATCCATATTGAAGTTACAATTTGCTAGTGATCATATTGAAGTTACATTTGCTGTAGAATCATATTTTGTTAAGCTGTATCATGGCAAATTTCAAGATAACTGATCACTCGCTTAATGGGTTCAAGGGAGCTGTTACTAGAGCACTACATAGTGCTACAGCAGCTATTGGTGTAGCTAGTCCAACTTTGATGACTGTAAAATCCAATGTAGAAACGTTACAAAAGCGTTGGAACAAATATTTGGAGGTATGGGATCAATATATCTCCGAAAGAGATTCTTTGAGTGATGATGAGTTTGATGCACTTGAGAAGAATCATGCTCAATATGAAGTTTTGTATTATACAGAGACCAATAAATTATTAGATGTTTTAGATCAACTACAGAGTGCACTTCCTAGAATTTCCAATCCTGTTCCAACACAACAGAGTGCCAGGGTACGTTTACCTGAAGTAAAGATTAACAGCTTTGATGGAAGGGTAGAAGAATGGCAAACTTGGCGAGACAGTTTCCGTTCATTAGTTCATGATCGTAAGGATATGGACAAGGTATTGAAAAGGACACCTTAAGTCCTGTTTGAAAGGTAAAGCATTGTTAGTTGTCTCAGGATTTCGGGTCACAGACGTAGACTATGATGATGCTATTGGAGCTTTGCAAGATAAATTTGCTAACCCAGAGAAAGTAAAACAAACATTAGTGCTTCAGTTGTTCAATATGGTTAAGCCTAAGAATACTGCTAAGGAATTGG
Organism: Macrobrachium nipponense; assembly: GCF_015104395.2. Taxonomy (NCBI): domain Eukaryota; kingdom Metazoa; phylum Arthropoda; class Malacostraca; order Decapoda; family Palaemonidae; genus Macrobrachium; species Macrobrachium nipponense. The sequence goes on from NC_061109.1 coordinate 256,869, forward strand.
AGCAGTTTAAGCTGGATTTTGAAAGAATTATGAAGACTTCAACACTATGTTACTGATTTACAGTCTTCCCATTGGCTTATTGCTGTTCTGTTACAGAGCAAGTTGCCTACAGAGGCAGGGATGTTCATTTTTCAGAAATTTCGGACTAAATATTTTACAGTTGATCAAATCAGCACAGGTCTTGCCGACCACCTTGAATTTCTTGATAGGATGCCAAACAGTGGCAAATTACAGTCTGATAGTGATAAATTTCCACAGGATAGTGGCAAATCTCAAGTTAGAGATAAAGTGAAATCCTTCAACCAGACACGGCAGGTATTTACAGCTAAGACTCAGATTGGAACTTATTCAGTTGAAGCAACATCTTCTAAAAACCAATGTTTATTGTGCTCATCAGATAGTCACAGAGCCAGACGATGCTCAAAGTATGCTGATGCAACTTCCCGAAGAAGTAGGCTGATAGATATGGGACGGTGTTGTAGATGTTTAAGAAATAAGCATATAATGGCAGGTGTTTGCAGCCTGTTAAATGCTTTATCTGCAATAAGACTAATCATAATGAAGTTTTTTGCTACAGCAATTTTGGAGGCAAGTTGCTAAGTGAGGTAAAATCAGATGGTACTGTAAAGTCAGATAAGCAAATCAACAGTACTACAAACATTGAAGTTAAGAGTGTAGTTTCAAGTACAAAGAGTGCTAGGTCCAAATATTCTTCTGCTTTAGCTACGGCTCAGGTCAAAGTATCTAATAATGATAATTCCAAGTCACAGTGTGTTCGCTGCTTTTTCGATCTTGGATCGCAGATTTCATTTATTACTTCCAAGTTAGCTACGGCACTACAGCTAAAGACTGTTGAGAGTCAACAACTTGTTTTGCAAGGTTTTCAGTAACCCATTACCTTAGTACCAACTGTTTCTGCTGCAGCTAGTTTCCCCCCCCCCCCCCCCCCCCCCCACCAAAAAAAAAAAAAATATGCCGTTACACACTTGTACAATGTTTGTTCAGATTCCACAATAAGCACTAAGTAATACTAAATAACTCCAAGAAATATGAAATCTCAAATTTACGAGTGACCAATCATTAAGAAAAAAATCTTTACGTTAATGTAAAATCAAAAATGGCACTGGAGAGAGGGAGATGATTTCTTTACACCCCGAGTTCAGAGTTCCAAATGAGCTCTCTCTCTCTCTCTCTCTCTCTCTCTCTCTCTCTCTCTCTCTCTCTCTCTCTCTTGTAAGAGCGAGACAGAAAGGCCTGACGGGCTCAAATCGATTTTGACCCGAAGTTCAGCTAGTATCGTAAAAATTCTCTTTCAAAACAATAAGTAGAAAAAAAATGAGATTAGAATTATAACTAACATTTATTTTTACATGATTAAGACAATAAAAGTCGTTTAAAGTAAAGGATATAATTATAGAATCTTCTAGAATGAAATTAAGTTTTGTCATTTCCTTGAGTGACGTCACAAACTTTCCATTTCGAAATCAAAGCTACTTACGAATCTACAAATTCTCTTTTGACAAAGCGAGAGATATAAGAATTAATTTACTAGTAATATTAGATGGTTTTCAATACAAAAACATTTCTAATTACTTATATGAAATGAAAGGCATCAGGCGTATGTGAAACTTTTTATGATTGCGAAAGATAGTGCAATCCTTCCACGTGATTACTATGTTAATTATATTTCATCTCACATCCTACGTTATCTTATGCAAAATCTGAACATACATTATTAGAACCTTCTAACTCTAATTCCAGTCAACTGCTGCGACAGACAGACAGCTTCTTCTTCCTCTACTGATGGCTGCCAAATCATTTGAATTAAAAAAAAAAAATAAAACTAAACTGTTTTTAAGAATATGCTAAATAATAATTCATTAATGTACGCCCACTTACAAAAGCGGCGTCACCCTGCCAGGTCTGTCTCGGAGAGATCATGCCTTCTCTCCCTGAAAGAGAGAGAGAGAGAGAGAGAGAGAGAGAGAGAGAGAGAGAGAGAGATTCCATAGGAAAACAATCATAAAAATGTAAAACTTGCTGTACAAATGATACAAATAGTATCCAGTGTTTATTAGCTCCAGATAATCATTCTACTAATGTTGTAACCAAACACTGATGCACTCCTACAACCATATCAAATAACTCAAATAACCCTGGGGATGGAACCAAACCCGTCCACCACTTTCTCTACAATAACTACCATTATTTTAGTCATAACATAAGCAACTAGAAATGTCATAGCACAGTCTTATAAGTAACACCATAACCACAGAACTGTCAGTTAAGTTCCCACTTCAGGTAAGTTACCCACCAGAAACTATCATTCAACCGTATACACTAATTAAAGATCAACTTAAAGATGGCCATCTTGGTGCTTCGCCGACTTAGTATAGTTCTCCATCTTAGTTAGCGTACTCTCCCATTATGTAGGGGAATGACTACATACAAGCACGAATTCACTGCCGAGACACTCCCAAATTTATTTCGTCATAGACTCATCACATGTTCATTACACTGGAATAAAACGTGACGTCATATACAGATCATAGTCACACCCATAAAATCTACTTAATACCAGATTCTTGCTTGCACCTTCGCACGGGCATAGGACGTGGTCTGTTCTGCTTAGGCAGCGACTTCCACCTGGCGCCACGGAGAGTCCAAATGATGACATCTATCATTTTAAAGAATGTCATTGCTCATCACATCCGCTTATCAACCATCAGTCAATAAATATATATTAAAATTCTTAATGGTGTTTTAATTATATTCTTAATAATAATTTCACATGCTTCCCTTAAAAAGTGGGGTTTGGCAACTGGACTACCACTACAATTCATCACTGACCTGCGGGAAAGATGTTATTTTACTATTGTAGATAGTATTCCATTTCTAATGGCCGAGGTCCATGGAGGAAGGGCAGTAATAGCAACATCTTTGCTTGAGTTTATTCGCTTAGCTACACTAAAGAAGGATATTCAAAATACAAAAGTGTATATTAAAGAATCATGGTAAACATCTGAGCATCAGAACTTAATAAACCATAAGAATCATATCCTACATACATGAGGTAGAAGTTACTGGATCGAAACCTGTGTGTCGGACTCGATACTAATACAAAAATAATTGGTTACACCTATAACATTTATGCGTTATGCAATGCTGTGTAACTAGCTTTGAGCTGAGATTGTCTGCAGAGCTAAAATTTCATGCGCTGTTACATAATGTCTTGCCTACATGACAGTCTCCTCTCCCTTCACATGTGACTCAGAAACACATCTGTTTCTCAACACTTACAAATCTAATCTTTCAGGAGGTTTTCCTTTACTCATTCGGTAATGGAGTACAACAACAGGTGTGTTCTGAGCTGTTGCAAGATTTCCCTCTCAATTTACAGTTGGTTGTTCAACATGTTGGTAAGCAGTTTGCACATCACAGTTAATTAAGTCTGTGGTATTTGATACTTAAACTCTTATACATTTGTACCGAATGACTGCAACTGATCAACATGACGTTTTAGAGTCTTTCCACCGACATTAACATCATAATGTAAGTTACCTATCTTGCTGACAATTTCTCCTTGTAATCATTTTTCCGGTGAATTGAATGATCTTACCATGTCATAACTTGAGGGAGTGAAGTGTCTTACCTTGGTAAGTTATTTACTTGATATGTTGCTGATAATGTATGCTGTATACCATTTACATTTAAAAATTCTTTAAAATAGTGCATTACTTTTTGGTTTAGAAATGTGTAGTTTTAAATATTTTTACACTTAAAGGTACTTTTAAGTGACGAGACAACAGGAGAAACATTGGATAATGCAGATAAAGACACATTAAGGTGTTTCAATATCAATTTTGCAGTTTCTATAGGTAATAAATATTACAATTATGACAAATATGATGATTAATTCACCTTAATTAAATTAATCTGTGAATGAAATACAAAGATTTTTTGCAGACGACAAACTACATAAATATTCAGTGGCTGGTGTCTGTGGATTAACTTCTAGCCAAAGGAAAAATTAACCTAAGGAAAGCTAAGCAAATAAGAGCTGTTTCCATGGATTTAGTACCACTACTACAAACTCTGGACAGGAAAATTAAGTAGAGGGGAGAGGGGGTTTTCATAATTTGTACCACTACTAACACTGTGGACAGGAAAATTAAGTTTAGAAAGGGCGAGCTGTTTTCCTGGATTTATACCACTACTAAAACTCTGGACAGGAAAAATTAAGTAGAAGGGGAGAGCTTGTTTTCTATGGATTTAGTACCACTACTAACAAACTGTGGACAGGAAAATTAAATTTAGAAAGGGAGGAGCTGCCTTCCATAATTTAGTACCACTTTACTACCAAACTCTGGAAAGGAAATTAACTAGAAAGGGAGCAAACTGTGTTTCCATGGAAATTTGGTACCATTAAACTACAAACTCTGGACCTTGAATTAGAAAAGGGAGAAAGCTGTTTCCATGGATTTAGTACCACTTACTACAAACTCTGACAGGACAAAATTAAGGAAAAGGGAGAGCTGTTTTCCATGGATTTAGTACCACTACTACAAACTCTGACCAGGAAACATTAAGGAAAGGGGGAGCTGTTTCCCTGGATTTGGTTTCCAATAACTACAACCGCTGGACAGGAAAATTAAAACGTTAGGAAGTGGGAGAGCTGTTTCCCATGGATTTAGTACCATACTACAAACTCTGGACAGGAAAATTAAAATAGAAAGGGAGAGCTGTTCCATGATTTAGTACCACTACTACAAACTCTGGACAGGAAAATTAAGGTAGAGGGGAGAGCTGTTTCATGGATTGTACCACTACTAAACTCTGGACAGGAAAATTAAAAGGGGAGAGCTGTTTCCTGGATTAGTACCACTACTACAAACTGGACAGGAAAATTAAGGAAAGGGAGAGCTGTTTCCATGGATTTGTTCCAATACTACAAACTCTGGACAGGAAAATTAAGTAGAAGGGGAGAGCTGTTTCCATGGATTTAGTACCACTACTACAAACTCTGGACAGGAAAATTAAGTAGAAAGGGAGAGCTGTTTCCATAGATTTAGTACCACTACTACAAACTCTGGACAGGAAAATTAAGGAAAGGGAGAGCTGTTTCCATGGATTTGTTCCAATACTACCAAATCTGGACAGGAAAATTAAGTAGAAGGGGAGAGCTGTTTCCATGGATTTAGTACCACTACTACAAATCTGGACAGGAAAATTAAGTAGAAAGGGAGAGCTGTTTCCGTAGATTTAGTACCACTACTATAAACTGTGGACAGGAAAATTAAGTAGAGAAAGAGCTGTTTCCATAGATTTAGTGCCACTACTACAAACTCTGGACAGGAAAATTAAGTAGAAGGGGAGAGCTGTTTCCATTGATTTAGTACCACTACTACAAACTCTGGACAGGAAAATTAAGGAAAGGGAGAGCTGTTTCCATAGATTTAGTACCACTACTACAAACTCTGGACAGGAAAATTAAGTAGAAGGGGAGAGCTGTTTCCATGGATTTAGTACCACTACTACAAACTCTGGACAGGAAAATTAAGGAAAGGGAGAGCTGTTTCCATAGATTTAGTACCACTACTACAAACTCTGGACAGGAAAATTAAGTAGAAGGGGAGAGCTGTTTCCATGGATTCAGTACCACTACTACAAACTGTGGACAGGAAAATTAAGGAAAGGGAGAGCTGTTTCCATAGATTTAGTACCACTACTACAAACTCTGGACAGGAAAAATTAAGTAGAAGGGGAGAGCTGTTTCCATAGGATTTAGTACACTACTACAAACTCTGGACAGGAAAGTAAAGGAAAGGGAGAGCTGTTTCATAGATTAGTACCACTACACAACTCTGGACAGGAAAGTTAAGGAAAGGAGAGCGTTTCCATAGATTTTTAGTACACTACTACAAAAACTCTGGACAGGCAAATAAGTAGAAGGGAGAGCTGTTTCCCGGTTTACCCAAGGATTTAGTTTTCCACACTACAAACTCTGCGACAGGGAAAGTTAAGGAAAGGGAGAGCTGTTTCCATAGATTTAGTACCACTACTACAAACTCTGGACAGGAAAATTAAGGAAAGGGAGAGCTGTTTCCATGGATTTAGTACCACTACTACAAACCCTCTTAAACAGGAAAGTTAGGAAAAGGGAGAGCTGTTTCCCTATAGATTAGTACCACTACTACAAACTCTGGACAGGAAAATGAAGGAAAGGGAGAGCTGTTTCCATGGATTTAGTACCACTACTACAAACTCTGGACAGGAAAATGAAGGAAAGGGAGAGCTGTTTCCATGGATTTAGTACCACTACTACAAACTCTGGACAGGAAAATTAAGGAAAGGGTGAGCTGTTTCCATGGATTTGTACCACTACTACAAACTAGATAGGAAAATTAAGGAAAGGGATAGCTATTTCCATGGATTTAGTACCACTACTACAAACTCTAGAGAGGAAAATTAAGGAAAGGGAGAGCTGTTTCCATAAGATTTAGTAACCAACTAACTACAAACTCTAGACAGGAAAATTAAGGAAAAAGGAGAGCTGTTTCCATGGGATTTAGTACCACTACTACAAACCTCTGGACAGGAAAGTTAAGGAAAGGGAAAGCTGTTTCCATGGATTTAGTACCACTACTACAAACTCTGGACAGGAAAATTAAGTAGAAAAGGAGAGCTGTTTCCATGGATTTAGTACCACTACTACAAACTCTGGACAGGAAAATTAAGTAGAAAGGGAGAGCTGTTTCCATAGATTTAGTACCACACTACAAACTCTGGAAACAGGCAAAAAATTGTAGGTAAGGAAGGGAGAGCTTTTGTTTCCCAAATGGAAATTTTAGTACCACTACTACAAACTCTACAGGAAAAGGAAATAAGGAAAAAGGGAAGAGCTTATTTCCCATTATTTTTAGTACCACTTACCTACAAACTTCTGGACAGGAAATTAAGGAAAGGGAGAGCTGTTTCCATAGATTTAGTACCACTACTAACCAAACTTCTACAAGGAAAAATTAAGGAAAAGGGAAAGGGAGGACTTTTTTTCCCTAAGGATTTTAGTACCAATAACTACAAAAATTCTGAACAGAAAAATTATTAAAGGAAAGGGAGAGCTGTTTTTTCCATTTAGATTTTTAGTCCACACTTTAGAACAAACTCTGGACAGGAAAATTTTGGTTAAGAAGGGAAGAGTTCCGTTTTCCCCATAGATTTAGTACCACTACTACAAACTCTACTAGGACAGGAAAATTAAAAAGAAGGAGAGCTGTTTCCTGGATTTAGTACCACTACTACAAAACTCTGGACAGAAAAAAAGAATTTAGAAAGGGACAAGCTTGTTTTCCATAGATTTTATACCAAACTCTACAAAACTCTGGACAGGAAAAATTAGGTAGAAAAAGGGAGAGCTGTTTCCCCATGGATCATACCACTACTACAAACTCCCTGGACAGGAAAAGACCATTAAAATAAAGGAAAGAGTGAGCTGTTTTCCATGGATTTAGTACCACTAAACTAACAAACTGGAAACAGGAAAATTAAAGTAGAAAAAGGGGAAGAGCTTGTTTTCCCCATGGATTTTAGTAACCACTTACTACAAACTCTGGACAGGAAAATTTAAGTAGAAAGGGAGAGCCCTGTTTCCAACTGGGATTTTAGTACCCATTAACACCATTTCCTGGAAACCCAGGAAAAAAATTTTAAAGGAAAGGGAAAGGAGGATGGAGGTTTAGTTACCACTACACAAACTCTGGACAGGAAAATTAAGTAAGAAAAGGAGAGCTGGTTTTCCAAATGGATTTTCAGTAACCACTACTACAAACTTCTGGACAGGAAAAATTAAGTAGAAAGGGAGAGCTGTTTCCATGGATTTAAGTAACCACTACTTTACAAACTCTGGACAGGAAAAAATTAAGGTAAAGGGGGAAAGGAGAGCTGTTTCCATGGATTTAGTACCACTACTACAAAACTCTGGACAGGAAAATTAAAAAAGGGGAAGAGCTGTTTCCATGGATTTAGTTCCACTACTACCAAATCTTGGCAGGAAGTTAAGAAAAGGGAGAGCTTTTCCATAGGATTTAGTACCACTACTACAAACTCTGGACAGGAAAAATTAAGTAGAAAGGGGGAGCTGTTTCATTAGATTTGTACCCACTACTTACAAACTCTGGACAGGGAAAATTAAGGAAAGGGAGAGCTGTTTTCCAAGGATTTAGTACCATACTACAAACTCTGGACAGGAAAGTTAAAGGGAAAGGGAAAGCTTGTTTCCATAGATTTTACCACTACTACAAATCTGGAGGAAAAAGTTAAGTAGAAAGGGGGAGCCTTTGTTTCCAATAGATTTTAGTAACCACTTACTTAACAAACTCTGGACAGGAAAATTAAGGAAAGGGAAGAGCCTTTGTTTCCTGGACCGGTTTAGTACCTACCTACTCAAACTCTGGACAGGAAATTAATTTAGAAAGGGAAGAAAGGCTTGTTTCTTTATGGATTTTAGTACCACTACTACAAACTTCTGGACAGGAAAATTAAG
>NC_061109.1:270410-317910 GCF_015104395.2 Macrobrachium nipponense
GTTATAAGTGTAGCAAAGAAGGTCATTTAGTGAAGGACTGCAATATAAATCTAACTGAGAGAAATTACATTTTTAATGAAGGTGATTTTCCTGAAATACAAAGGAATGAAAAGAGTACATCCAATGTGAACAATAGTGGAGGGGACGAAGAGCATGAAGGCAGAGCAAAGTCGCAGAATGAAAGAGAGAGAGAGAGAGGAACCAGTCGTAAGAAACGTTCACTCAGACTTACTAAGTGATGAAAGCACGAGAACGCCCACTGAGACAAGGACTGAGGATGGACAAATGAACGAAGTGGAAACGGCTTAAGGAAAGACAAGACGACGAAGCAGCTGAAGGGTTTATGGAAAACCCTGTATCACCTGACGAAGGACTCATTATTGCGACAATAGAAGCAGAAATCCACGCTGATGAGGCTGACATCGAAAAGGAAATGGACTTTCAATTATGTCAAGTACAAAATGAAGAGGAGCCAATCGAAGAAGTGGAGAATGAAATTCAGGAACATGAAGCAAAAAGAAGGAAGTAACATTGAATATGACGAAGAACATACAATAGACTGTTTTAAATTTTGGAAACATGAGTGAAGACGGAATGTGGCAAGCTACCATTAGTGACGAACCAAGCAACGGCATTCGTCTGAGGTTAACCAAGAATAGTGGTGTAGTCTCCGAGCCGAACATGGATGAAAATAAGTCAGTGCTCGATGACCCAAAAGTAGTTATGAAGATGAGACAAGTCAATTGCCTGTGAATAAACGTTTTAAATTAGATGAAAGATGAAGAGATTCCTTCTTATATTTGGAGCCTTCACTTACCTAAATTTAGCAACCATTAATGTTAATGGTCTATGTATGGATCATAAGCAAATTAAATTGATTGATTTTATGTATTTTTATCATTTGGATGTCATATTTGTGCAAGAACATAATGTCAAAGAAATATCGCAACTTGAGTATGTTGAAAAGCATTGCGATATCATACTGAATCCAACTTTCTTGCTGAAGGGAGGCACAGCTATCCTTTTCAATAAAAAGTCATGAGTGAAGGTTCTGAATCATGAGATGAATGTAAAGGGTCAAAATTAATCATGTTTAAATGTTCCTATAAAGGAGCAGATTTCCGATTAGTAAATGTATATGCCCCTTCTGGGACAAATAAGAAAAAGGAAAGGGAGGAATTGTTCTTAAATGTTATGCTGTATACTTGAGAAACAATTACGAAATGTGATCAAAGGGGGCGATTGGAACAGTATAACAAGTAAGAGATTGTTCTAACTATGATAACCATATTAGTTCAGAAGCTCTTCAGAAGTTGAAAAATGATTTGCAGCTAAGAGATGTGTGGCTCTTAACAAATCGTTTGATAGAGTATACGTATATTAGGCATAACTACGGCTCTAGGATTGATCCTATATATGTACGAGATCTGAGAAATAATGTAACTGAATCTGAAAATACCATTGAGTTGGTCGATCATAATTCTGTTAGGGTTAAGATTAAGATGGACAATGATATTAGTATTGGCAAAGGATACTGGAAACTGAATACAAATATTCCAAGTCACTCTATAACAATGGAAAACTTTATTCATTTTTGGGGCAATTTCTAAGGGAAAATAGGTGATTTACAATTCATTCAATTTTAGATTGGTGGAATTATGCAAAAGGTCAACTTAGACTCTTTTTTCGTCAGTCTCAAAACAAAAATTATTAATCAGGAGAGATTTGGGTTACTGAATTTGCTGAAAACAGAATTAAGGAGGAATTATTGGATCCATTCTGCCAACTGCAATAGTTTTCAAAAAATAGAGGAACTTAAAGAAAGAATAAATCTGATTGAAGATGAAATATGTGAAGGGGTTAAGATAAGAGCTAGAATTGATGAATTGGTGAAAAAAATATCTACATATTTGATAGGAAAAGAAAAGAATGTGAAAACAAGTATCGTTAAACTTTGTGAAAAGGAGGGTGTATATGTATCAGATACAAAGTCTATACAAAGGAATATATTTGAGTTTTATACAAATCTATACAAAGAAGAAGCTGTTGACTCGGAATTAATATAAATTTCTTGAAACTATGAACGCTGTCATAGATGATGACATGAATTTAACCCTGAAGGCTGAAGTAACAGAGAAAGAGGTTTGGAAAGCTATATGTGGAATGCAAAATGGGAAATGCCCTGGTATGGATGGATTAGCCATCGAATTTTACAAAACTATGTGGAGTAGTATAAAAAACGAATTTCTGAAAGTACTTAGATATTCATTTACTAAATTTGAAATGTGGAAAGACTCAAATAAGGGAATTATTAAGCTTGTACCAAAGGATGGAGATAAGTGTGATCTTAATAACTGGAGACCTATACCATGTTAAATGTAGATTACAAAATTATAGCAAAGGTTGTGGCAAACAGATTAAAGTCAATGCTTTCAACATTCGTATCAAAAGAACAGTTCTGTGCTGTCCCTGGAAGGTCAATAAATAATTGTAACACATTGTTAAAGGATATAATATACTACTTGAATAATGAGAACAAGCCAGCTGCCCTAATAAACCTAGATTGGTACAAAGCATTCGACAGGATTAATCTGGACTTTCTCTTTGAGATACTGTCCAAACTTGGATTTTCCTTAGATTTATAAACTTAATTAAAATGCTTTATAAGGATGCCAAAAGTTGCATATCCACAAATAACCATATATCCGACACATTTCCTATAAGAAAGTCTGTTCGACAGGGTTGCCCATTATCAATGATTTTATTTGTTATAGCTCAAGAACCATTGTACAGTATGCTGACGTTGAAGTTGAAGGAATTTTCTCCAGACTTTCCAAATGGGTTTAAAAAGCTGTTGTTGTTGGCTTTGCTGATGATAGCACTATTAATGCAAATAAATTAAAAGGTATTAAGGAAGCTTCACGGGTCATTAGTGAGTATGAAGAAGCAAGTGGAGCGAGACTTAACAAAAAGAAAACATACCTGGTGGGAATTGGATCATGGAAAGATAAAGTTGACTGGCCAGAAAGGAAAATGGACAGTTTTAAAATCCTAGGTATAATCCATAATAATGATTATGAACAATCTGTACGGTTGAACTGGGAAAACACCAAAGACAATATTTTGAAAATGTTAGGGCCACTTTATAAATGAAGACTAACTTTATTCCAAAAGAGTGTACTATCCAAGGCATGGTATATTTCCCAGGTGTATCCAGTTCCAGCTGATGTTGGTAGATGTATAGAAAAGTGTATTTTCAAATATTTGTGGAATGGGAATTATCAGCCCATCAAAAGGAAAACTATGTACCTCCTAAAGAGTCAAGGAGGATGTGGGATTGTAAATCTAACTGCGAAAGCAAATTGCATGCTTTTTAGCAGCTTTTACAAATGTATTATGAACAGAGCAATAGGATGTGAAATCACTGCATATTATTGTAAGCTGAGACATTCTTACCTCGTTGATTTTAACAGATTTAAGGAATCCACAATTTTTAACACTCCATACTATAACAATTTAATAAAGATACTTCATTCTGTAATAAAGATAAAGACCTATCCTTTGCTAAAATCAAAACATATTTATTATTACATGATGAGTGGTGAATCAATTCTACCAAATATTAAGAAAACTATCCGTTGTTTAACTGGAATGTTGTATGGGAAAATTTTAATAATAAGTGGATTGATCCAATAAACAGGGAAATGTTGTTCAAGTATATCCATGAAGTCTTAGCTACAAAGGATAGGTTATTGATGATGAACATAACTGATAATTATCTGTGTAGTGATTGTGGAGAGGCTGAAACAATTATGCATTTAGTTTATTTTTGTAAATTGAAGAGAACAGTTGTAAACTGGATGAAAAAGGTATTGAGCCAGGTTTGTAAAATAAATACTGCAAGTTTTCTAAAGGTTTTAAAACTAGATTTTCAAACATACTCAAAAAAACGATAAAAATACAGCAATGATTTTAATAAGTGAATACATAACTGGAATTTGGTATTACATAAAGTAATGGCCCTTAATAGACGAGTTAAGTATATTTCGATTCGTTTATAAGAAGTAGAATGTGCAAAAAGATTTGTATTGTTAAAAGCACTTGAGGATAAATGTAAAAAAAATTTACTTCCCAATATGTCCATCTTTTTTGGTAATTAAAAATTTCATTTATGTAAATAATTTGTAATGTATATACAATATTATAAATTGTAAGAAACTGTAAACTGTATATTTTCTAAATAAAAGAAAAAAAAAATCTAAATACTTAGGACTAACAGTAACAAGAACTTTGTCCTTTGCTAACATAACAATGTAACCCTAAACATCAGCCGAGTAACAGGAACTCTAGTTGGCATACGTGATGTGTCCCTACTCGTGTGCTTTTGAATCGGTACTATGCTCTTGCCCTTCCGTACTTGAACAACCATTTGATAGTTTGGGGTTCAGCACCTGCCAGTCACCTCACAAGACTCAATTCTAGTGTCAACAGTTTGCTGAGAACTATCTTAGGAGTTAGATGGGTTGATAATGTCCCCCTGTTGGAGACTGTGGAAATGTACGTTAATTTAAATCTGTTGAGGCTGAGGAGTCTTTATAAATACAATCTCTTTAAGTTCTTCAGACTTTTTACATGAGTGGGGAAAGTATACTGAGATGTGCGATATTTTACTTCGTCCATATCTCCAAATACACTCATATGAAACAAGAGGAAATATGTTTCGCCATCCTCATTTGGTTTGTGAGGTAGAGAGAAGATTTTTACCACATCAAATGATACTGCTGCACGATAGTCTACCACCTACCTTATTTGAGGGCTCTCTGCGGTATTCGTTACGTTCATACAAGTCCATCATTGATGAGCGAACAATAGTTGTCTTTTATAGAATGGTAGAATGATAACTTTTAACTTTGGTTGTTTTAGTGTCTCTGGTCTGGTGTTTTAGTTAGGCTCTTGTTACGACCCTTGTTGGGCCGGGGTGCAAGTTCTTTTGCACAAGAATAGAGAGGACAGTGATCTTACTAAGTATCAGATAAATTCAGTCAGCGGAGACAAAAAACAGACAGGAAAACTCAACAATATTTATTAACAATCAAAGCAAAAGAATAATAAAGTCAGCCTTGTGACTATACCGGACACAGCTTAGTCCTTACTACTCCCGTAGGAGTTCCTAATCACTAATACTAAACCCTAGACAGAACATATTGAGAAAAATACTGCATAAATTAGTAAAATGGGCCAACACCAACATAAATATAAACCAATACCTATAACTAAGCAGAGAGGGAAGAAGTATGAGACGAACAGGGGGAAAACTTAATTCTCCTACCTACAATTATAAACTAAATCTTAAATATTAGAAGCATCAAACATCTTAACAGATATATACCCAAGAAATAACGAAAATTACATCATCACTCGTGCCAAGACTATACACAGACTGGCATATATATATATAATATATATATATATATATATTTATATATAGTTAATTATTATAAAAAAAATATATAATATTTATAATAATATTATATAATTATATGTATGTTATATATATATATTAAGATATACATAATATATAATATATATAATATATTATATAGTATATATATATATATATATATATATATATATATATAATAAATAAATAAAAATGTACGCAAAGAGCTTCTCACACTGAATAAGGGATGAATGGATTCCCAAATGATTCAGGCTAAACAGTTGCCTTGCTGTAGGCCGAAATACAGGGGAGCCGTGAACTCTTACACTCTCTGGGACAATGCCACGTACCAGGCCAAGACTCCGCTCATCCGAAGGGCGTGCAGCTACACAGGTCACCAATACCATGGGAAAGGAGTCTGTCGTGCTCCCAACCAAAAACACAAGGGGAATTCCCTACCTGGTAGCAAACCGCCCTACTTGCACCTTCACGGGCCTCAATGCCCCCACCGCTGCAGCTCTGAAGGACGTCGTAGAAAAATACAGTGAAGTCTCCCACGTCCACTCTGTCGGGATCCAGCGCCGATATCAGAGCCCGCGGGAAAGTACACACTGTAAGGGGGAAAGTCACCGCAGATGGCAGAAATGCTCCTGCGCCTTCAACACTGACGGAGACAAAATCCTTCGAAGGGCTATTAAGAAAAATATGCCAGCTGCACAACCATGTGGGAGAATAGCGAGCCCGAACTGTTCTCGGGAAAAAGTCGCGCGACTCGCGCCCTCCAATATCCTCACGGTGTCCTTTTCACCAACCACTCGAAAGATAAAAAAAAAAGCATTAATAAGATGCTCACAAACATTTAAAACAAGCGGGGAGGAGGTTTAACAAGCAGTTCGCTTGACGTTCAGCCGAGACCAAAGTAAAGCTTAAAACTAAAACCTTAAAAACTAATTTCCTTACGCTAATTTTATATACAACAAAATATAACAAAAAGCAGTAACAAGGCTGAGATAATAATAAAGCAAAAGCAATGCCAATTACGTTAATACATGATACTCTACAATAGTTGATTAAATTCTCTTCCGTTGTTTTATATGCTTTAATTTTGTCGAATCTATGCTATTACATGGATTCCATTGTTTTTAAATATTGTCTAACTTTATGTATATGGTGTGTTGTGTTTTTGTCCTGATTTCATTGTTCTAAATAAAATTGTCTAAGTTTGTGTGCATTAATGCCTGTGCTTTATGCTGATTTTATTGTATTGACGTTTATGTAGCCTGCCATATAAGCTACTACAGCTTCAGCGGCTTTACTGGAACTATGTGGAGATTTGTATTAATATGACATAAATAAAAATTAAACTAACTAAACTATCTATTTTTATTTGTTTATATATTTATTTTTTTTTTATTTATTTTCATCCATTCATTTTTATTTATTTGATTTTATTTATTTTCATCTATTCATTTTTATTTATTTTATTTTTATTTATTTGTTTTTATTTTTTTATTTATTTCTTATTTTTTAAATTCATTTTTTTATTATTTATTTTTATTTATTTATTTTTATTTTTTTATTTATCTATTTATTTATTTATTTATTTACATATTTATTATCTATTTTCATATATATATTTATTTCTTTGTTTATTTTTATTTTTTTATTATTTCTTTACTTCTATTTATTTTTTTATTCTTTTATTTTTAATAATTCATTTTATAATTTATTTATTTATTTTCTTTTATTTATTTATGATTTATTTATTTATTTATTTATTATTTATTTATTCTAATTTTTAACTTATTAATTTTATATGACTGATTTATTTACTTTTTATTTGAATTAACTATTTTTTATTTATTTGATTTAGTTATTTATAGTTAATTTATACATTTATCTTTATTTATTTATTTATGTTTTATTTGTTTTTATTTATCTATTAATTTATTTTGTTATTATTTATTTATTTAATTATTTATTTGTATTTTTATTTATTTGTGTTCATTTTTTATCTATTTTGATTTTATTCATTTATTTATTAGTTTATTTTTATCCATTTTTTTATTTATTTATTTATTTATTTTATTCAATTATTTTTTTTATTTTTTATTTATTATTTCATTTTTATTATTTATTTATTTATTTATCTATTTATTATTCATTTATTTTCATTTATTTAATTATTTATTTAATTTTTATTTACATATTTATTTATTTTGATTTATTTCTGTACTTATTTATTTTTAATATTTATATGTTTATTCATTCCTTTTTTAATTTTTTATTTTTATTTATTTATTTATTGTTATTTACTTATTTATTTTTATTTTTATTATTTATTTATTTATTTATTTATTTGTTCATAGTTATCTTTATTCATTTATCTTTATTAGTTTATTATGATTTTTTATCTTATTTGTTTTTTCGTTATATTTTTTACATTTATTGATTTTTATTTATTTAAATTTAAATCTATTTATTTATTTTTATTTTTTTATTTATTTTATTTACTTATTTATTACTTTATTTCATTTGTTTAGTTTTATTTTTTTATTTACTTTATTTGATTAAATTTGTTTAAAAAAAATTTATTTTATTAATTTATTTATTTTGATTGATTTATTTTTATTACTTTATTTTTATGTATTTATTTATATTTATATATTTATATATTTAAGTTTATTTATATATCTATCCATTTATTTAGTTTTTTATTTATTTATTTATTTTTATTTATTCTTTATTTATTTATTTTCATTTATTCATTTATTTATTTATTTACTTATTTTTATTTATTTATTTATTTTATATGTTTAACTATTTTATTTATTTATTTATTATTTATTTATTCATTTATTTTTATTTAGTTCTTTTTTATGTATTTATTTATTTTATTTATTAGTTTATTTATTTTTTATTTATTTTTCATGTTTTATTATTTATTATTATTATTTATTTGATTTATTTTTATTTTTCTATTTTTTATTTTTTACTTATTTTCATTTATTTATAAAAAATTAATTTTTTTCATTTATTTTCATTTATTTATCTATTTATTTATTTATTTATTTATATTTATTTATTCATTTATTTATTTTTATTTATTTATGTTTTTTATATTTTTATTTTTTTATGTTATTCATTTATTTTTATTTATTTATTTTATTTCTTTATTTATTTAATTATTTTTAATTATTATTTATTTGTTTTTATTATTTATTTATTTATTTCTTATTTTTACTTATTTGTTTTTATATATTTATTTCTTTTAATTTTATTGCTTTTTATTTTTTTATTTATTTATTTTTTACTTTTATTTGTTTATTTATTTATTTATATATTTATTTTTTTTTTATTATTTATTTATTTATTTATTTATTTATTTCATTTGTTTGTTTATTATTTATTTTATTCATTTATTCATTTGTATCTATTTATTTATTTATTTACTTTTACATGAGCTGACTATTTCAATGTACATATTTACAAGTGCAATTTCTCATTATTTCGAGAGAAAAATATGTTAAATTAAGAAAATTATGCTTCCAGAATCGGCTTAGATTAATCAGGAACAATTATATATTAGCTAAAAGCTGAAGAATGCCTGAATGAAGGTTAGATGACGCTAAAATAGCATGAATTTACTATTTCAATTGAAATAGCAAAAAGTATTTGAAAGTGCATTTTCCCCGTCTTTCTAAGGAAAATATGAACACCCGGCAGATAAACTGGCAAAGAACAACGCTATAATGAATCAAGCTGAGATAAGCATGTTATAAGGACAAATATTGTTGATGCGAAGATAGGATATAAAGTCGGCAGAAAGTGAAAATATTCCAAACATTAGTCCCAAATTTTGCGCTCAGTCTTCGGCTAATATTCATAAAATTAATTAATTTAGTTCCTAATTTCGCTAATAGATGGCGTATGCGTTCACTTTTTGGATATAATTGATGTAGTTCCAAATTTCGCCGACAGATGGCGTATGCCTTCACATTTTGGATATAATTCATTTTGTTCTAAATGTTGCCGATACACTTTTTTGGATATAATTAACATAGTTCCAAATTTTGCCGATAGATGGCGTATGCGTTCACTTTTTCAAAATAAATTATTCACATTTATTAACCCTCTCCAATCAGTAGCCGACCTATACTTGGCCAAAGGGAAACGAGCGTTCCACTACAATGGCCGAGTACAGCTCGGCCAACCAAGTTATCAATAACCTTTACTTAATCCTAAAGCTTGGGAATTTTATATAGAGATAAAATCTGAGATTTATAATCTACAATGTGTCTCAGGAGAATTGCCCATATTTATACTTGATATTCCTCAGGTAAATCTCCTCCTTTCTCTTTTGAAACGCATATAAAGAGTTCATTATTTACTCTGAACAGTAAAACTCCTACTAATAATGATATTGTTATTCACTGCAAGATGTTGGTATGTGATCTTAAGAGAAGGGAAACTTTGTTAGATTTTTTTTGGCTCCCTTCTTATATGGTATTCCATTGAATGGAGTTGCTGAAAACCTGGCCAAACAGGCAACACAAAGACCTATGGTTGATACTGAGAGCATTATGAGCCTTAGTAGAATTATTAAAAAAAGGAATAAATCAAAAACAAAATGTTTAGGAAGCAGAAAATCCAGTTAGAATTCTAGAAGAAGGTAGTGCTAGTGTGATGCACTACCTTTATGTGAGTGAAAACACCCGTATACCTTATGGTAAGTCTTCATTAGATTCTAAACTTGATACCTTTGATATGAGGCTAAGGCTAGGTTATCATTTTTGTTGGCAATATGATGATGATAAAGGCAAACCTTGTAGATTGAGTGGCGAGGCATTCTCTCACACTTGGAGCATTATATTATATGTTGTGGTGTTTTGACTTCTAGATTTAGAGAAAGAACAACAACTAGTGTATCTGAAATGGTTTGTTTTCTTATGAATACAATGTAACTGAAAGATGAAGTTCAAAAGTTTCCCAAGTTGTTTTGGAATAAGTAACTAATATGGTAAATTGAGTTTTGTCTTACTTGGAAGGGGATGCATAAGCATGCGTATGCATTCTATTTTATGTATTTCTAGGTCAATATACTATTTGAATTTGAATTTGAATTTTGAGGAAAGTCTATAAAGGAATGTAGATGAATTGGCTCCTCTCTATTTCCGTCCATTTTGCTTTCAAGTGGAAGACTGAAGGAAAAGATGGTGGAGTAACAAACAGATGGTGAGGTTCGCTCGGAGTACCCCTTCCTATGGAAAAAGGGAAAATAAAAAATGAATAAGATAATGCAAAAGTTCCATGGAAATAACTAGATATTTGAAAGCCACACGAAACTGAATTAATAATGATATAAATATTAAACGAATGCAAAGTAAATATGGGAACAGAAAAATTAAATAAAGACTTTAGGAATAGTAGAAGTCTGCGTTTACCTCAGAAGAAAGCTGTTGTCAGTTTAGCAAAGGATTCAAATACTAAGGGTTCAAGACAATTCCTGTCTTGGGTCAGGGCACCCGAGAGGGCGCATGCTCTCAGGGGTCATCATTGTGAGAGGTCATTTGTTCTGAGCTGGTTTTCCTCCACCTAGGGAACTCCCTCGGGGGCTTCTTGCTGGGGGAATTTCCTGAGGAAGGCGATGCCCCATTGGGGCTCTACCTACTGGGGTGCCTCCTTTGGTCGAGTCGACCTCCTGAAGGTTCTCATAATTATAATAATCAATAATAACAATAATGAAACCATCCCTTAACTCAAGAAGGAGACAAACTTCCTGCCAACGATTTTACCAGCACCGACCGGACACAGTGCCTGAGATTTGGTCTTTCTCGTTCCCACCGTTATCACCCCATTAAGGGGTTGGTTGCCTGATGCACCTTCTCCTCCACTGCCTTCTATCAAAGGCATCATCCTCCACCCAACCTCTTCTCTCCATAATATCTTCCTCCACTTCATCTCGCCATCTAATACTGTCTCCCTCTCGATCTTCTTCCTATAACACGTTTCCCAAGTCCTCTTCACTCCCTCTTCGTCATCCATCCTCAACACTGCCCATACCATCTCATCGTGACTCTCTTATCACCTCTGAAATCTTTGCTAAGCCTGTCCTTATTTCGTCATTTTCGATCCCTCAAGCAGCGATACTCCCATAATCCACCTCGACATTATCATCCATGTTCTCTCAAGCTTTACTTTTTTTTGGCGGTCTCTCTCTCTCTCTCTCTCTCCTCTCTCTCTCTCTCTCGCCTCCTCTTAGTAGCTATAAGAACCTATGGACATACTCTGGTTGCTGGAAAAGAAACGATTTCATTTTCTTTAAACAAAATATAAATTCTGTGTCAACATATATACGAAGTCACTGGGATGGAATAATAACTATACCTGAAAACTGATACTTGGAAGAATTATGAAGGAAACTGAATATTTTGAACAAACTCTGGACGTTCCTTCTGACCTCTGTGGAAGATGCAGGATGGACAACATGGAAAGAAGCAAAAACTCGGCATTATAAAGTAACAATTTAATATTCTCGAGCTGAATCGAAGAAGGAAAGATTGTTGTCTATTATTGTAGGATTTCAGGCTTGTCAAATAACACCTGATGTGACATATTGAACGCTGTTCCTTTACTTCAAGATTGTTCGAAGTTGGCATCCTTGACGCCTAAATGGCCCCTTTGTGTAAAAGTTAAGTTTCCATCACATTAGATTCTGGTTAGAGTTTCAAGATCTGGGAGGTGCTTGCGAACATAGTACAACAAAACCTTACATTATAGTAGACTGAATAAAATTAGTTTACTGTTATTATATTTCTCTAATTTCCTAAAATCACGAGAAATGGAGAATATTCGAGCGAGAGAGAGAGAGAGAGAGAGAGAGAGAGAGAGAGAGAGAGAGAGAGAGAGAGAGATCCAAATGTACTAAAATACCGTTTTCTATAAAAACAATTTTTCCTCCTGAATAGAAAACGTAAGAAATAGTCAATTGGTTACATATAATAATCTCGTCTGCCTCGCGTTCAAATTTCATAAATCAAATAAAATCACTATTAAGATAAAGATATTGATATTCATTATATGACGGAAGGCGTTGCTAGTGATGCAAAATAGATTTTTGCTCCTATTCACACAAAATAAAGGGCACTGCGTGTTAGGTATACCAAATATAAGATATTTTTTATCATGCATTGTTTTAGCAAGATTCTACACTAAAGAAATCTATTGAGTGCTATGACAGTCTTCGGATGAAGTGTGGTGTTTGAAGACGAAACTATTATATATTGTTTTAGCAATACCACGAATAAATCCTGTATCGAGATATATGATAACTATTATTAAGGAACTTTATTATATGTAAAATTGAACCTTAATATTAAGGGGACGGTCTGAAGAACGTAAAAGTTTTCAACAAACGACCAAGTTCTTCGATCTGGTACCAAACAATGGCTGCTCCTTGTCCGGAGGGGAAGCAGGATTGCCAACATCTACAGAGGATTTAACATGCAGTTAAGGGCAAAGGACGAGCTATTCTTTAAGTGAATTAATGAATTAAAGATTTAGCTATATATTTCAATTAAAACATACAAAGTTATATCATATTAGTTACTGAAAATAAGTTGGCGATTTCTTTTGTTTTAGAACGAATTATGATTTAGAGAAGTTTGAAAGCAAACTTCTCTAAGTAAACTGTAAAGAAATTAAGCTTCCTCTTAATGGGTACAGCAATAGGAAACCTTGTAGTAGGACACATTGGTCAAAAGATATTCATTCATTTTCTTTGTTTTTGGTAACGGTCCCACACAATCTATGATTACTCTGAAAGGACAATCTACTGTTACTTCAGCTAAAGGCAACAGAGTAGAGCTGCTTCAGTCCTTAATAGTAATAACCTTCTCATCCAGTATTTTAACATTAGGATTTACACTTCGTAGAATTGTGCTCTGACTGGATCCAGTATCTCTTAAAATTTTAACATTCACTGGGACACTATCAACAGAATGTGAAACTGTACCATCAGAAATAAACTTCCCAAATAATTTCCCTTCACGAGAACAATGCATTACAGCGGGTATGTCATTTGAACCAGGAAAAGGTTTATTTGTACCTTTAGACCATTTACACCCAGGGTGTCTACAAGTTGAAATATCGGGACCTACTTTTTAAAAATAACTACAACAAGAACTAACAGTGTTTTCCTATTACCAGTTTCTGCTCCTCTGTTTTGTTTTATAAAACCTGAACTGCCTTTAGGATGAAATTTATGAATTAATGAATAGTTGTCTGCTATTATTGCAGCCTTTTTAAGATTTTTCTCTTCCCTGTCAGTTACACGTGTCATGATATTCTGAGGCAACAGTCTTTTTAAATTCCTCCAAAAACCACAAGATTAACAAGGTCTCTGAAATTTGGTACATTTTCGACTTTTAGCCACTTTTTAAACAACCTTAACGTATCATTAGCAAATTCGGTCCAAGTTTTACTGGATGGCTTCAGGTAGTTACGGAATTGCTGACGGTAACCCTCTGCTGTTATTGAGTAAGCACCAAGAACAGATTGCTTAATTACTCTATAATATAGTTCCCCTGACAAACTACCAATAACAGTAGCTGCTTTACCAATGAATTTTAACTTAATCACAACCACAACCACTGATCTGAAGGCCATTCCATATGCGAAGCCATATTCTCAAAATTCTTTAAAAATCCATCTACAGCCTGTTCATCAAATTTATGTATCAATTTAATACTCTTAGTTAAGTCAAATTTATTGGCTGACTAGCTTTTAAGTCTAATTCCTTTCTCTTACCTTCATCTGAGATCCTAGTTTCTTCCTCTTCCAGTTTTCGTGTTCTCATGACTTCATACTCTAATTTTTCTTGTTCTAACTCAAATTCCTTCCTTCTCGTTTCTCTTGCTATCTGTGCTTCCTCTCTTTCCGAATCTAATTCCTGCTTCAGTTTCAGTTTCTATCTGTGCTTCTAGTTTTTTCCTATCAATTTCCATCTGAGCTCCTGCTGCTTTCTTTCGAATACAGATAGTTTGTGTTTTTCTAAGTCAATAGATTAATTTCAAGGTATTCGACATCTGGAGTAGGACCAACTTGTTCCTGCACTAGATATTTGCCAGCCTCAGCCTGATTAGCTAACCCTTTCACTATACAATATTGCAATATCAAGTTCCTGATTGTATCTTTCTTTGCATTAACAGATCCATCAAAAGCTCATCTTTCTTTGCATATGGTATGGTTGACAAAAGCAATCGAAGTTTATCGCAAAACTCAGTTACTTTAAATTTTGACAAGGTGGTGGAGAGAAAAAGGACTTTAACATGTTTTTAATACTATGTCTACACAGTAGCCCTCCACATAAAAATTATGATATGTGAAGTTACACTAGTATGAGTTGTATGAATTGAAGTGAAGTTTCACTACACAGAATGCTTCGGACAGTAGTAGCAAGACGAGATAACAACCGTTTAATCACGAATTGTAGAGATCTTACTGGCTAAAGTCTACGATCGCCAAGAATAATATACTACCCTTACAGATTTCCGTCATCTTAGACAAGAAAATGAGGTTAACCAGAGTTTAAAGACATAGTTATAAACTAGATTATCTGATACGATCGTGAATTATATAACTGATACTTCGAAGAGTCTTGGGAGTCTTCAATGGTGAATCGAGAACAACCTATCAAATAACACTTTCAGAAATTGCTCACTTCCTAACAAAAATAATGACACGAAATAAAACTGATAAAATGCACACTATTTCCGCTCACGTGATGATAAGCACAATACAATATATATACACTAATAAGGACAGCGTCGTAGACAAAGTATCACTCCTACTTTAACTATGATTGATTGATTGATTGATTGATTGATCCTACTTTAACTAACACTGTGCAAAAACAATTCAGGAAATGCAGGCAAATCCCGGACAGAGCTCCACTTGTCACGAACTCAGTTACCACTAAATTCACACTGAATTCACAACAGAATATACCAGGTTCAGTTTACTAAATCTTAAGTTAGAAATGTTAAGCATCAATATCACAATTAAGATGGAGGCATTTAAACACAAGAAATTCTTACAATTTAATAATAACACTAATACTTAACGCAAAATTAAGCACCATAAACTTAACACAATAAATTACTTTTACAAAGTATCAAAAATAAAGCAGTGAAAATATCATAATACTTGTAACTTAAATTAAAGATGTTACAAAGTCAGGCACAAAGCAACTTCAGGTGTTGTCAAAAGGTTGTCCAGCGAAACACACTAGAAACTTCAAAGGAGAACACCGAAGTAAACTCGGTTATGGGGAGGGGGTATGGACGGAGGGGTAAGGTCATAACTATCAGTTCAACAACCACTAGAATAAACAAGCTATTTTTCTGCCGGTTACAAGTTAAAGTTAGGATGTGGATTGTTTACCTAACAAATGTGTAGTTGTCTACTACCTTCTGCCCGTGAATATTAAAACAAAAAAACAAGCAAATTCCTAGTTGACTTACATTGAAATATGAATTTTTTAATTACATAACATTGTAAAAATACAGAGGGTCTTGACAATATATATACTTTATATATAGATTTATAATAGATATATTATATAATATATATATATATTATTTATTATAGATTAAGAGATATATATATATATTTAGATTAAAAATTTTCTATCTAATATATATACATATATATTAATACTAGATAGATAGATTATATAATATATATATAATATATATAGTAATATATATTATATAATATTATATATATATCTATCTGATCTATATATTTAATTATAATATTATATAATATATATTAATATCATATAGATAACTATCTATATAGATATATATATATATTATATATATAATTATATATATCATATATCTATATATAATAGATTATAATTATATATAATTATAGGGGGAAATTAAAAAGGATATAGATTATATTAAATATTATTTATATATATATATATATATCCTATATAGATAATAGATATATATAAATATAGATTATAGATATAGATATAATATATAATAAAAAAAAAAAAAATATAATATTAGATATAGATATAGAATAGATATCATTATATATATATATACATCATAGATATATAATCTATAGATAGTGATCTATATAGATATAGATATATAATATCTATCTTCGATATCTATATATTATATATATATCTATATATAGATCTATATCTATATATATATCTATTAGATATATATATATATTAATATTATAGATATAATCTAATACATAGATAGATATATAGATTATAGATAAGATATAGATAATATATTTATATATATATATATATATATATAAATAACATCTGGTAGCAATTGAGACAGACAAAGGAGGATAAAACCAAAGTAACACAAAACAGAGACCCTTAAGACTAATTTTATATATATGAAATTGACAATAGTTTGAATTCAGTTTCTACATGAAAATATCAATGGCAAAGCAAAAAACGTTTATGCAAAAATAACCGTAACAAATTTTATCTGAAAGTCATCAGATAACTCAAATATCAAACAATCAGCATAACAATCTAAGTAAAAAAAACAAAAAAACAATGATAGAGTCAGTACAGTATGAATGAAAATTGAAAGCAGAAGGAAAAAGAATTACTTTACATAAAGGATCAGTAACTGAAAAGCTCACAAAAATGCCACTACAACTATTACAGTAACCTCAGTACGAACAGTTAGTAAACAGTCAAGAGACAGCATAAAATGTTTGCAGTTATAGAGGCACATTAACAAAAAGGGACCATAAAAATCATAAGCAGGGGTAACAAATTATGCCACAAAAACACAGTATCAATTTCCTGATTACTTTAAACATTAACCAGAAAAACCTGTAGAGAACCTTTGGCACAAAACCCTCTTCAGTAAATGCTGCAGGACAACTCCACACCCAGGAAACCGTGGCAACTTTCAGAGATAACACCTGAGGATACACTAAGAATTCCTCCTGAAGACATTTACCCAGCCGAAGCTGTAAACATAAAGGAGAAGAAGCTGCCCTTCAGGAGAATACAGACGAAGCTACACACACAACACAAACGAAGCTGCCCATCATGAGAACACAGACGAAGCTGCAACTCAGAAACCGTGGTCCTCAACATAACACAGACGAAACTGCTAACCCAGAAAAAACTGGCTCTGCTGAACATCTTGATGCTCGCCCTTAACCCTGCAGGTTTAAGGGCGAGCTGGAAACCAAATAGCCATTACGGACTCCAAACGTGACTGAACAGAACCCCGATGCTGCTTAAAACCTGCTCAGGTCTCTGTACCTTACTGACTGAAGCATTCAGACACGGGCTGTCAGACGTTACCTTACCTCCTGCTCTTCTTCCAACAAACAAGAGGAGAGACGACCCTCACTGTATGGAGGAGTGATAATGGAAGTTTATATTTGACAACGTCTCCGAGGGTTGCATGAGAGAGAGAGAGAGAGAGAGAGAGAGAGAGAGAGAGAGAGAGAGAGATTGGTGGAGGAATAAATGGGAAGGGGTTGAATGGCGGTCATAAGCGTGTGTCTGTTGTGGTGCTCTGTTGTGTAAGAAATCCAGTGGCAGTAGTGTGTTACAAGAGTCGCAAGGAAGTCATTGAAGTCATAGAGTTGGTTTTGGCAGTAGTCTTATCCGTTGATGGTCAGTTGATGTTGTGTTGTTTGATTGATTTTGATGATGTAAAGTTGTTGCGCGTGTCTGTCTGGTTGTGGTGAAGTTAAAGAGGTTGCTTGTGCATTTCGGTGGCGGTTGGGGACAGTGTTTTGTGGTTGGCAGGTTGCTGTGCTGGGTTGAGTTGTGGTTGTGTTCTTTCGTGCTGTTGCGGTGTTCAATCTGCTCAGTGATTTGTCGGGTTATTAAATCGTTGTAGGGTTTGTGTTTCTCGGTTTGTGTTGAGATTATCAGCGGTGGTTGTGTCTCGACTAGCCTATATCCAGCGGACAGCACAGCCTGGCCCTGAGTATCTGGAGCCTGAGGTGAGTACATGTGTTTGTGTTTTGTGTGTTCTGTATTTTGTTGAACCAAATGTCCTGTGGGTAAAAAGTAATGTAAAGGGGAAAGTGTGGCTGTGGGAAGTTTCGTCAGCTTGTACGATTAACGTAACTGTGGGGAGTTTGCTTGGGAAACAATAATTAATGAGGTGCTGAATACCCTTACAATATATATATGAATACCCTTGCAATGTATGTATATATATATATATATATAATATATATATATATATAATATATATATATATATATATATATATATATATATATATATATGTATAAATACTTATATATATATTATATATATAGAAATATATATATATATATATATATATATATATATATATATATATATATATATATATATATATATATATATATATATATATATATATATATATATATATATATATATATATATATAATATATATACTATATATATATATATATATATATATATATATATATATATACACACGAGTAGTATAGATATATATATATAATATATATATATATATATATATATATATATATATATATATATATATATATATGTGTGTGTGTGTGTGTATGTGTGTGTGTGTGTACTCTTGCGTGTTTAGGTCTGTGAGTGAATGTTGGTGTGTAGGTATCTTTAGACAAAGGGACTGGGCGAAATGGAATGCAAGCCGCAATAAATTAGAAAATTTTTCAGCTATTCGTTTTGATGAGTCGGTAAGAAATTATTGCAGTATTACTTCCAGACCTTTTAGTGACTTTTTATGTTGTATACGCTTCTTTCGGTTATGTCTTTTATACATTACGAATAAAATGAACTTCGTGCCAACTAGTCGGCAACGAATTAGAATAATTGGATGGAGTGTGCATCTCGTCACTGGAATGACACTTTCATTTTCGTCAAGCCAAACAAAAAAAAAATGTGTGGGAAGGATGGGATGAGACGTTGCTCACCTTATTCATAACTTCGTTATCAAAAAATTCGTAATTTTCATCACGCCAGATGATGTGCGCAAAAGCTCTTGATGAACTAATAATTTGTATTTTTCTTCAATTCGTTATTTTCAAAATAGATTATTAACTAATGTGTAACGTATATATATATATATATATATATATATATATATATATATATATATATATATATATATATATATATATATATTTATGTATACTATATATATATATATATATATATATATATATATATATATATATATATATATATATATGTATATATATATATATATATATATATATATATATTTATTATTACACCAAATAATATATATATATATATATATATATATATATATATTATATATATATATATATATATATATATATATATTTATATACACCACATATATATATGATATATATATTAAATATAATACCTATAACATAAAATATATAATATATATAATATATATAATATGCAATATATATATCTATAAATATATATATATATATATATATATATATATTATATATATATAATATAGTGTAGATAATTAACCACCCCCTAAGTAACAAATCATTTCAAATATGAATAATACCCTCAAATCCCTCCCCACCAACATTCCCCTTTCTCTTAGAGCTATAAAATGGGATACTGGATATACAAACACATACGTATACACGCAAATACATTGTATATAACACATTATACATTAAAATGTCCTTCTGTAAATTCACTTATACGAAATTTTGAGTATTTTACCGTTCACTTCGTTATACGGAACTGAACTACACAAAAAATGCTCGACTTCCTGTTTGCCATCTTTTGTTTACTGCCTTATCTGTGATAAACAGCAATGTGTCTCTTCTAACTGGGCTATGGTAGTAACATCGTTGTTTGCTACAGAAGAATTACAGCTCCGACATAAAACATTCACCAATAATAGCTTCAGCTTAGGAAAACATCAAATTGCGGTTTAATTCAAAACTCAATCACATACATACAATAGTAGCAATACATGGCTTGTATTTATAGACATTATATATATATATATATATATATATACTATATATATATATATACAAATGGTTTTTTGCCACGAAGGAAAAAATGAAAAAAAGCGAGATAGCCAAGTACTTTTGGTCCTATTCGGACCCTTTCCTGCCTCAGTAAAGGGTCCGAATAGGACCGAAAGTACTCGGGCTATCTCGGCTTTTTTCATTTTTTCCTTCGTGGCAAAAAACCATTTATACATAGCATCACGTTTTATATACTTCGTGATCAAGTTATTCATATATATATATATATATATATATATATATATATATATTATATATATATATATATATATACATATACGTGTATATATGGATTTTGATCATAAACTAATAATAATGATGTTTTAACATAACTAAGGCAAGACAGTTATATTTTGGTCATTGACAAACAATTTACAAGTAAATTCCATATAATCATTTAATTCAAAACAAAGCTAAACTTATTCCAGTAGAAATGGTGTGAAATTCTTGGAAGCATGGAAGTACACTATTCTACTGTATATTCAGCATAAATGTAGGGTTATGCGGATCGAGCTGTCGTCACTTATTGTTTTCATAAATTCGGCAACGGACAGCAGAAAGAGTTTCATCTACAGCGAGCATATTCACCTTGAGACATAACACAAGTTGTTTACAAATGCGGTGATCTTATAAGCCTATAATCGCCCTCCATAATCGGGCCAACTGGATACGCTAATCCTCTCTGCTGGTTCTGCTAGTCACAGTTGGGAACAAACAATTAAGTAATTGTAGTTTACTTTCGCTGTGTTTATTTATACTCCCTGACAAATAATGAAAAAAAAGAATAATCGTTTACATGACAATATATTTCATGATCCTTTCAGTACAGGTTGGGCTTTATTCCAAACGTACTTTCTGAGGTATCCTCCACAAAAATATGTTTTCTATTTTTATTGGTATTTGTTTATGGAACACAAGCAAAGGATTCATCTTTCATTTACAGTAACTTTCATCTATTACGCATATCATTGCAATATTATTTGCTCACTTCATGAATATTATTTATCTAGGATGTAATCCTATTATCTTATTCAATTTTATGTATTTATTTGTTTTACATGTCAGAGCACAGAAAAAATATGTATACAAAAGTTTGCTTAATTTGCTATAATGAATTTTCACAGAAAACTGAATTTTTATCCCATAAAAATAATTAGTAGCTTTTCTGGGACGTTTTTATCTTTGACTTTATTTCCTGGATTCGTTATAGTGAACTGAACTGAACTACACAAAAATTGCTTGACTTCTTGATCCCCTCTTTGTTTATTGCCGGATCTGTGATAAACAGCAATTTTTCTTTTCCAACTTGCTATGGTATAACTTACTATTAGTAACATAATTTTTTACTGAAGCAGTTTAAGTTACCGCAAGTGCAACAGATATATATATATATATATATATATATATATATATATAATATATATATATATATATATATATATATATATATATATGTATATATAATATATATATATATATATATATATATATTATATATATTATATATATATATAAAGATATTATAGACGAAAATACTTAGCATCTCTAATGTGTTTTCATTTTCGTGGCTGTAACTTTGTTCATGTAATCATCACACCTTTTAATTTGTGCGATTTTAAAAACAAACATATGTTATATTATATATTATGAAGGTAAAAGGCCCATGAAACACTATTTGAACGTGCAACATCATACTCCGAACACTTCCCTCTGTGCCCTTGTTCACTGGTACAATATGGACAGACGATGTGTTACAATAGTGTTATAGAAAGCATAATTAATTGAAGGTCAATAAGTCTCTGATGGTATGCATACCTACAGAGACTTGCTGCCACAGCTACTTATGCTTTGTAACACATCATCTGTCCATATAGTGCCAGTGAAACAACGGACACAGAAGGAAGTGTTCGAGTATGAGGTTGCAGCGTTCAAATAGTGTTTCATGGGCCTTTTATCTTCATATATAAATATAAACATATATGTTTGTTTTTAAATCGCAAAAATTAAAAGTGTGGTGATTATATGAACAAAGTTACAGCCACGAAGGAAAACTGAAACACTGGAGATGCTAAGTATTTTCGTCTTATTACGAAGACATGCGTAGCTGTAACTTTACTCATAATATAGATATTATATCAATATAAATATATAATTATATATATATATATATATATATATATATCATATATATATTATATATTTATATAATATATATATATATTATATATAATTAATATTAATAATATATTATATAATATATATATTACTTTCACAATGAAATGAAGACGTTGGGCATCGTAGATTGAATCTTCCGTGACAAAGTTAAGTAGTCTGCCTTTTAATATATAATTCATTGTTGAAAACAGAAACACTATATCTTGCTTATGTGGTAGATTTTAAAAGAGCCCCAACTACTGAACAAGATCATGACGACGGTATAACTTTATTACTGACCGGAGTTCGTTGAAGATATGGAATCGATGGTTATAAAATGTATACTTGTTAGGCAACTATCCATAATAAATAAGCTTTTAAATCACCCTATAACTACTGATTGTTCATTTTAGGATGGCTTTTCGTTTTTGCTTAATATTTAATTTTATATCGAAGTATGTTTGAAAAACATACGAAAGCTCATGCTATAGTTACAATTTCATTGTAGGCCTATAATATACAGCTATGGAGGTTGAAATCACCATAAATTCTGTGACAAAAGCCGAGGGAGAAATGCCAGTGAGGCTTCTATGCCCTGGAAGGTGAAAGGCATGGAGAGGATTATTTTTCATTATTCAGAATTTTTATCAAAAGAGTGAATGTAGAAGTGTGAAAATATGAAAAAGTCAGATAAGCACGACAAGAAACTAGCATTACAAGAACTGATAAGACAGCACAAGAATAAAGCAGAAATGCACCACGTGACGGGATCTAACTATAAACAACCAGGCCAACGCTGAACGTCGAAGACAGGAGGAGCTAAGACGATGAGGAACTGACCTAGCCATCAGTGCTGCCAGCGTCGGTTATAAACTAACCATCCATGAAATGCTTGATGGATGCTTGGTTATTGCCTTGCCATTCATAAAATAACAATTAATGTTGACTGAAGTATTTACCACCACTGTAAGTCATAAATATTCTATCTACTTACGCAAAAATTTTTACATTTGACTAACCAGAAAATATATTTTTCGACCTTTGAAATCAGAGGAAGAGAATCAGAAATGCAAAAAATTATTTTTGGTCCTATTTCATCACATCTAAAACTGGTAGTTGTTATTTTATTTTTAAGAAGTTTTTAATATACGCTAGAATAAACGTTCAGCTTTCCAATGGTACCACTTTTAGTCATGATAAAAAATACAGGGTAATATAGAAAGCATTTTGTGGGAACTTTCAATGCGTCTAACTCTTCAACTGTTCACCGAACGGGTAAGGTACCAAGACCGTACGGTCTGGACACAACAGGTCAGCCAGCGCGCAGCTTTGGGTATGAATCACCAATAACGTGACTTCACGCGCCCTGGTCTCTCACACGCGGTTAACCCGAGAACACAAACCTTCCTTTAGAGGAACACAAGCACAAACCTGGGGTGTAGCGAACCCCAATCTTGGATCAATAAAACTCAGGTTTTCCTTTCATGCAATCTTATTTTTGAAAATATGGAAACACAAACTAGACTTATTCAGCTTTCTTTTGATATGTAAAACTAAATGAAAAAAAAAAATTTTCTTGTAATAAAATTAATAAAATAAAACTTTGAATTTTCAATTTTTTTCCCGAAAAAAAAAAAAATTTATATATAAAAAAAAAAAAATAAAAAAAAAAAAATTTCTTTAGAGAAACGGGCTTCCTGCCATGGTGAAATGAATCCTTCTTCCATCCCCTCAGCAGCCCTCAGCATTCTGGCACCACATCTCACTGTAATATGGAGAGAACAAAAAAAGGGTCAACAAAATTTAGCACAGTAAAATTATGATATTTTGATCTATCACTCGTTACTCCTCTGAAAACTTACTAAATACTTATTAATTGATGTTTAGAGGGTGTATTAAAGATGTGTGATGATATATCATGTTATATACCAAGCCTGTGTACGTATTTGATCTACCAGACTGTTTGTTGTTATATAATATATATATATATATATATATATATATATATATATATATATATATATATATATATATATATTATATATTATATATACAGTGGCCGCAAATGAAAATACGGGTAATTACTTACCACAAGCTCAAGACAGCTTGTACATGTAGGGTACAAGTGGGATTTGCACACAGGTCGTTGACATTTCAGGCACCTGATGCGTGGTCTTCCGGTCTTGAGAGCGGGGCACTCAGCACAGCGTACCTGAGGGTAGTTACATTGGGCAAGTACTTGGCCAGTTGGGTACTGTGTGTTGACTACTGATGAAGTATTGCAGACAGTAGTTACAATGTTCTTAGGTTCCGTGGGAGAGTGGCACTCCACAACCTCTTCTCAGCCCATGGCCGTATGAATGATCTTGCAAGACGTAGCATGAAGCGACGGCGTTCTGGAAACTTGGTAACATCCTGTCGTCTCTAGTGTGCTGTGTAAAGTACCTTTGCATTGATAATAGCAGCATTCACTAATCCAGTAAAAGATACAAAGTGGCCATCTTTAGTTTTCCTGTTGCAAGAGTACAGGCACACATTCCATCAAATGCATCAACTCCTCCTTTGGTGCGGTTATAAAAATTCTATAATCTCAGGTTTTCCGTTCTCTTGCAGGACTGGCTGGCTATGCATAGATGAGAGCAAGAGGACTAACTTCTTAGCCGTCTTTCCTACTGGAGGCACATATGAAACCAGGTCATCTCTTTTGTGTAGAGAAAGGCACTTGACCAGGTTCACGATTATCTTTGGTCTTTATCTTCTCTGGTAGTTTCTTCCGCTTGTTTGCCTTCCCACCGTTCCAACCAAGGTCATTCCACAGTTTTTTGCAGAAGATCACGACAAGTCCTACGGAGGTGAACCAATTATCTGTGGTCACATTTTCTGTTTGTCATGTGGTATGGCTTTGTGAGCTCCTTAGTATAATAATGGCCCAGTCCTACTCCAGCTGAGGGCCGTATATTATCCTTTCCGAGGTACGGGATACTTCCTAGCAGGTATTACTCTTGCAATCATTTATGTTAACAACTTTATGCCATACTTGGCTGGCTTACTTGGGATATACATCCTGAATGAACATTTTCCACGAAATCCTACCAACTGTTCATCAACACGCAGATTCTCACTGGGTGTATAGTGCCTTTCACACTTCTCCATAAATTTATCAAATAGTTCCCGGATAGGTGCAAATCTGTCAGTTTCTCTATTCATCTCTCTTGTCTGTGGGTCATCAAGCGTAAAAAACCAAGTACGAAACTCCAAAAACGAGCCTGCGACATAGCAGCACGGTAAAGTGCCGCACCGATGTCAACAGACCACATGTCACAGGTTGACATATGGCTATCCTTTTGGCATCCCGAAAAGCGATTAGCACCCCAATGAATGCTCTTAGCTCCTCCCGTTCCACATTTTTATGTGTTGATGTTTTCTTCTTGTACTTACTGGTCTACAATCTCTATCTTCTTGTTTGTCCACTGACAGACTATATCCAGAAATGAATCGTCAAGGAATAAGTTAAAGCACTCCTCTGGGAATGACAAGCTTGTGCTTCAGCATTTGTGTCCGGGGTCTACCGGCGACAATGTTTCTGGCTGCACGATTGGTACTTGACTGCGGACGGGTACACCATCTGAAACCCATGCTTTGCATCCAAAGTAGCAGTATCAAACGATACTATAGGTGGAACTGGAACATCAACTTCAGCTTGTCTCCTATGTCTCCCACGACCACTGGCTGCAGGGGTGGAAGGGGCAGCAGAGAAGAGTTGGCTGCAATGTACACATCAATACTAGGTCCAGCTATAGGGGAAGAAGGAGAAGGTTATAAACTCAACTAAGGTGGAAGAGGTACTATCAACTGGATAGATTCCAGGGTTTGGTCAACAATACAGGTTTTTTTCTTTGGGTCGATGTGCTACGTGTTTTTCTGGTAGTTTCCTTCTCTTTTTTCAGTCTTTTTTCAGCATCCTCTGACCCTTCAACGTTGTCACTGGACTCACTATCACTCATGATGGGAACATAATCCTTATTTCATAATCACTGTCATACATCAACTCTAGTTCTTATCTGATCCTGATCCTCCACCTCCTCATCACTAGCGGTCATTTCATCATCATGTATGTTGGTTCCAAGTCCTTCCATTATCAACTGACTCCTCATCTTCATCTAAGTTTGACAAGGCACCAGTCGCATTCATCATATGTTCTAACTCATCATCTGTTAATGTTTTTTTCTTTGACATTTTCACAGTTTTTGGGACACTTTTATTTTAGACTTCCACTTATTTATTGTCTGTTTTATTGTAAATAGAACCTGAAACACATTTATTTATGCCTGGAAAAAAAACAAAGTAAAATAATTAGTATTATTATTATTATTAGTAGTAGTAGTAGTAGTAGTAGCAGCAAAAAATTTAACACTTACTAAGGGAATTGGGATAAGCAATATAGTACAAAACTATATAACTGTGGTGGGATGGACCCCAGTATCCTGACATATAACAAAAACCTGGGTTGGTAGTAGTAGCAGCAAAAAATTTAACACTTACTAAGGGAATTGGGATAAGCAATATAGTACAAAACTATATAACTGGGGTGGGATGGACCCCAGTATCTGACATATAACACAAAACCTGGGGTGGGAGAGGACCCCAGTATGTCATAAAGTGGGGTGTTATACACCCATGTACCAACCTTAAAAACACATATGTGGGGTGTGGGTCACCCCATGACTATTAGTACTGGAACACTAATGTGGGGTGTGCTGCACCGAAAACAAGAATAACAACAACAACAAGAACACCACCAGACACACACGTGCATCCCCTCCTAGGGCAACCTTGAGACTAACCCAGCAAGGAATGCTGATCTACTCGTGGCTACCAGCGCAGAGTTGCCAATGTTTATTTTTTTCGTGGGGTGATATGCACCCCGCGTCAGTGTTCCAGGGTTAACCAAAACAATATGCTACCCATAGTCGTAAGGTAAACCTATAGGACTGGCTGTGTGCCCATTATATCTTTTTATTCATTCATCCATTCTACATTGATAATGCCAAGTAACTGCGCAGTATTTGGTTGTTCTAATACAGTGAAAAAATGAAAAACTCGAATATAAAATACCATCGTTTTCCAAAAGAAAAGCCAGTGGCTACATGCCTGTTGTCGTGCTGACAGAATTAACGTCATGTTCTCTGATGTTCCCCATTTTATCAAATTAGTAAGAAATAGTTTATTGACTGGTTTTTTACCTAATAATGAAGTGTATTTCAGCTTCTAGCATACGAGAAATACTCAGTAAAACCAAAACAGACTATGGGCTTGCATATCAGATCAATGAAATGCATTTCAATGTAACGGGTCAACAAAGACAGCGGGTTACATTAGCAGTGCAACTGGTGTCTACATCATGAACAATTCTGTAAAATATTTATTCGAAACGAGACTGTTGAAGTGTCAAAACTGGAGTGAAACGTCCGATTTTATTCTTTTAATAACGAATGATTGGCTCGACATCACGAATTCCTCATGCATGTATGGAGAGTTTGGTAAAAGCACTGCTTTTGGTACCGATGTAGAAAAACAAACGGCTAAATTAAATTGCTCAAGGTCATCGAGTTAATGATTATTATGAGTTAAGAGTCCTAATGCAAAATATATATATATAAACCATTCTAGAGGGCTTATAAAGAATCTCCCCAAGAATCTCTGAACATCTCACAAGACGCCATGTAGGTTAACGGTCATCCTCTCTCAGAAAGAAAGAGCGTCACCTCCCCCAACATCCCCCAAAAAGTTCGTTGGGTTTCAGCGTCCCCTACATTGGCACCTATTGGTCAATAGACCTAAGGAGGGGTGCCACAGCCAATCCCATCCTAGAGGGAAAATATCAGGGGGTTTGAGGGGGACGAGAGGAAACCAAGGCGTCCCCTTGAAGGAGGCAGTCTAGCGTCGGTCAAGAGAAGGGAAAGACGCACTTCCCCCTCGTCGCCCTTCGCGGGTTTCCTCGCTCGGTCTTAATCCCGCCGGTACTGTAGATATTAAGTCATTTCACTCTTGGCCCTTGTGTAAATTCATTAGAATATAAGACCGGGGTTAAATTAATCACTGAGCGTTTGATTTCTGCATGACCCACAGTAACTTAAGAAACCCACGCGACCCAGGTCGGGGTCATATATTCCTTCTGGAGAAAGGAATCATTTTTTTCATGTAAATCCATCATTGCTTTATCTACAGTTGAAAGCCTCTCATAGAATTGGATAGCTGCTGACACAAAGATTAAATCAATAATGCCTTGAACGTTTCTTTGGGTGTATAAGGCCATGAACGGTCACCATGATCATCCAAATTCAGTGAATTTTAAAGTCAGGCCTAAAAAAATGTTGTTGGGGAAGGAAATGAAGGTAATAAGTGAAAAGTGTAATATCACCTCAGTTGGAAAATCCTTTGAATCTCCCAATGAAGGTGAGTATGTAACAAAAGAAAGGGAGTTAGCATTAGAAATATGTCTAACAACACAGATGTTTAGACATTTAAATTTTGACTTAGGAAAAGATGTTTTTGATGAGGAAGAAAACCTTGTGAGAGCAAACACAGAAATAAAAAAAAGATATCGAGGGAGTAATTGAGGAGGAAGCTCTTAAATACATTGGGGGATATATTGTCAAAATATTTTGTGTGAAATACCCTGAGTTAGGAAATAAGAATAAAGAAGAGGGTTAATCCTGTCCAGGTGTGGAATTTATATTTTATTGTTGGGTGTGTCTCTGGTCTTGTCTTGAGGGGGTCAGTAGAAAATTACGTTTGCTTTGTGAATTGCTTTCTCAATTATATGGTCAGGATACTTTAAAGACGACAGTTGCTTACGAATTAGTTCAAATTCTTTTTCCAGGAAATCTGGGGGAAAAAATTCTTAAGGCCTCTTAAGAAGAA
Organism: Macrobrachium nipponense; assembly: GCF_015104395.2. Lineage (NCBI taxonomy): Eukaryota > Metazoa > Arthropoda > Malacostraca > Decapoda > Palaemonidae > Macrobrachium > Macrobrachium nipponense. The sequence continues at coordinate 300,011 of NC_061109.1, forward strand.
GGCTTTACTTGGCTGGATACGCCTATTCTTGATAAGGAATGTTCGTGCATAAGCTAAAGTAGTTGAATGTATTGAAAGTGGAGAACGTTGGTTTTCTCTATATGGTAAATTTGAATTCTGTCGTGTCTATGATTATAAAAACATCAAGAAAAGGAATTCTGTTGTCTGTTTCCCATTAACTTTAAATTTGATGCTGGGCACTAATGCGTTTAATTTTGAAAAGAATTCATTAAAATTGCCCCATTTTTTATCCCAAAATGTTAGAATATCATCTACATATCTCATCCACAGCATGTTTTTGGGTTTTATTGCATTTACTACAGTAGTTTCAAAGTATTCCATATACAGATTCTCTAAAACAGGACTTAAAGGACTACCCTTACTACACCCGAATTTTTGCTTATAGAATGATTCCCGAATGAAAATACGTTATTAGATACACATAATTCAACTAACTTAATTACTTTGTCTAGCGCCAATGGGAAATTGTCTGAATAAAGGGATAATTTTTCCCCCTAAAACTGAAGAACGTCCTGTACTGGTACGTCAAGGTCTTAAAAGTTTATGTTGTGAAGTGGTATATATATGTGCTTCCTCTGAATTTTGTGAACAAATTTATCTTCCGAATGTTTTCTGTGACTGGGAGAAAAAGTGCCTAAAAAGGGGGAAAGGAGGCCAGCTAACAATTTAGAAATTTTGTAATTGAAAGCTCCGGCACATGAAAACGATGGGTCTGAACTGGAAGGTTGTCTTTGTGAGGTTTGGGAAGGCCATACAAGTAGAGTAGTTTAGGATTAATTACTTTAAATTTCTCTAAAAGTTCAATGCTCTTTTTGTCTTGGCCAATTAATCTTACTTTCCGAAAAAATTATGTGGGGAAGTTTTGGAGGGGATTTTTCGTCAGTTTGTCGTAAGTGTTTGTGTCGCTAAGGAGTTGATTGATTTTGTCGAGGTAGAAGTCTTTGTTCAATGATTACGATTTTGCCGTCTTTATCTGATCTACTTATTACAACGTCTATTTTTTATAGCGAGCGGATGGCTATCATAAATCTACAGGGGAACGGGATATTTGTTATTTATGTCAGTTAAAGCATTTAGTAACACTCCTTTTAAATATATCTCCGATATGAATTTATCAAAAGCACTATGAAGTCTAGGTTGTTTTTCCGGTCTGGCATAAGGGCGAAGGATAAGCCTAGATTTAAAACTAAATGTTGATTTACAGTAAGGGGGGTGTTCGATAAATTTGAAACCTTGTATTGTTGCTCAAGATTATTTCATGCGCTATTGTTTATTAAGTTATTTAACTTGCTTAAAATTCTGTTGGAATGAGTCACGCTATTATAGGCAGCAATGTCGGAACAGAATTAATTTAGATACCTGTACATGTGATCCGTATTGAGGAGGCGAAGATTAGATTGAGTTCCATATATCACTCTGTCCAGAACGAAAATGTTGTTTTTCGTGTTGGTGATTCTTTCTTCCAGGAAAACCTTGTGTGAGAGAGGGAAGGGGTCCGATTGCAGAGTCCATCTCCCGAATCCGTACATTTTTGGAAGTACTTCAACAAGTCTGTAAATAAAGTAATTTAGCTTTTCATTCCTCTTTATAGGCAATAAACCAATTTTTAGCTACTATTTTTATCATTTATTTTGGTTGAAACAATCAACGAATTCCGTCCGTCATTTACGCTTGATTTCGTCTTATTACGAACTTTATTTGTCTCTAATTGTCGTGAAAGTATTTTCGGTTAACTCAGGTTCTTGTAAGTAACGAATATTTTTGCGGTTTTATCGTCAGATTGTTTTGAAAAAGAAAACGAAATACACTATATATACAATATATATATATATATATATATATATATATATATATATATATATATATATATAAATGTATATATATATATTATATATATATATATATATATATATATATATATATATATATATATATATATATATATATATATATACTATATATATATATATATATCTATGTATGTATGTATGTATTGTATGTATGTATGTATACTATATATATATATATAATAATATATATATAATATATATATATATATATATATTATATATATCACATTATATATATGTATATATATATATATATATATATATATATATATATATATACATATATATATACGTATACTATATATATATATATATATATATATATATATAATATATATATATATATATATATTAGAGGGATAACAATATTAGATTCTTACTTTGCCTATTTGAAGGAGCATTTCCGCCGTATTTCGAAGTACAAAAGCGATATATGACGGAAAATATGCTTCTAGAATCTACTTAAGTTATTAAAGACCAGCCATATAGTATCTAAACGTTGAAAAAAGCACGTTATAAGCTTAATCAAAGCGAAAATAGCGTAGACTTACTATTTCAATTTACCACTTTCTACAATTTGTGTAAAAAGCAAAGAATTACGTTCGCTATTCTCGCTTCGTTTATTCTTATTTCGAGCTTCATTCGTCTTCTACTGGTGTTAAAGTTTTCTTATTAACTGTAATTCTTATAGATACGAGAATTTCGCGGTATTATTGTTTATTTTACTCGAAAATATGACCACAACATCTCTTGAATTATACAATGTCAAATTTGGTCTGTTATTTTATTATTCTTAAGAGTAATTATTAAAAAACAAAACGTAAATATATCTTATATAAAATACAGTCTAAACAATTTTAAGTATTCTAAAAATATTTGAAGGCGAATTTTTGCCATATTTTAAACAAAAAAGGCCATACAACTAGGAAAATAGGTTTCTTTACTTCTCAAATGAAATTATCAACGAACAAATCTATAGCGATCAAAGATGAGAAGATCAAGTTATAAGACTGCATAAGGTGAAAATAGCGTCAATTTACTTTTTAGATTTACGTCTTTCAAGGCAAATTTTCGCCTTATTTCGAACTAAAAATACGTTAAATTAAGGTAATTAGAATTCCAGAATCAGCGTAGACTAATCTTTAACAATTATATAGCAATTAAAAGATAAAAAAATAACCGTTATATCGTTACATAAAGCAAAAATAACGCGAAATGACTATTTTAATGAATATATTTAAAGAGCATTTTCTCCTTATTTCGAGAGATAAATATTATGTTAAATTAAGAAAAATATGCTTCCAGAACAATTATATATTAGCTAAAATCTGAAGAATGCCTGAATGAAGGTCAGATGACGCTAAAATAGCATGAATTTACTATTTCAATTGAAATAGTAAAAAGTATTTGAAAGTGCATTTTCCCCGTCTTTCTAAGGAAAATATGAACACCCGGCAGATAAACTGGCAAAGAACAACGCCATAATGATTCAAGCTGAGATAAGCATGTTATAAGGACAAATATTGTTGATGCGGAGATAGGATATAAAGTCGACAGAAAGTGAAAATATTCCAAACATTAGTTCCAAATTTTGCGTTCAGTCTTTGGCTAAAATTCATAAAATTAATGAATTTAGTTACTAATTTCGCCAATAGATGGCCTATGTGTTCTCTTTTTGGATATTATTAACATAGTTACAAATTTTGCCAATTGATGGAGGATGCGTTCACTTTTTGGATAGAATTGATATAGTTCAAAATTTTGCCGATAGATGGCGGAAGCGTTCACCTTTTGATAATAAATTATACACATTTATTAACCCTCTCCGATCAGTGGCCCACCTATACTCGGCCAAAGGAGAATTGCCCATATTTATTCTTGGTAATCACCAGGCAACTCTCCTGATTTCTCTTTTAAAACGCATATAAAGAACCCAAGTACAATAAATGGCCATAGTCTACCGGGAGGCTTCGTTCAGTAAGTACTACATCTGCCATTTCTCGCGCCACGGCGCTGTTTGATGTTTGCCCGTGTGCTTTGGTCTTTAGTCAACTTACGCAGGAATTCGTAGCTTCAGCGAAACGTTTTCGCAACGATGAAGAAATGCTTGAATATCTCTGTGAATGGCCATCATGGGATAGAGACAAGGAAAATGAAGAGGCATCTTCTAACGAGGTGCTGCCCGACGATATCAGCCATAACTCGCCCGATTCCGATCAGGCAGAGGAAGAGAATGCGTCCTTTGAAGAAATTCTGTGCGATCCAGAGACGAGTGGCACTGATAGTGATGACGAGAATGATAATGCAAGAGAGGACAATGCGGTCAAAATGACAGACGATAGTGATGATGATGAATGGGAAATCTACAATGAAGAAATTCATGATCTTCCAAACTTCGGTTTCACTGGTAAGCAGCAATTTGTGAAACCAGAAAAAAACACTACTAAATTCTTGCCGACTTTATTTATTTTATTTATTTATTTTTTTCACTAGAACTTTTCCAGTCACTCGCTAACGAAACAAATAAGTACGCCATGGCAAAAATCAGTGCATGTCGTCCACTTCGAAATGACTGGAAAGATCTTACGGCAGAAGAAATGATGACTTTCCATTGAGTAGCTAATGTACATTGCTATGTTGCGTAAAATCACGACTGATGAATTCGCCATTATTTGCCAAGTGTAGTATATTTACAAGAAACCGCTTTTCATCAAAATTATATTCTGGGCCTATCGTGTATCTTCATCTTCTGATAACAGAAGTAGAGTGAGTAGAAGTTCTAAAGTAAAAAAAAGAAAAAAAAAGTGCTCGATTATGTTACCAAACGTTCTATTCAATTTGACCGTCCAGGAGCAACCCTTTCGAAGGCAGATGACTCCATGGTTTTATTCAAAGGACGTGTGGCATTCAAGATGTTTGCACCTAGAAAACCAAGAAAAAATGGAGAATTCGCGTTTATGATACTGCCTGTTCGAAGACCGGTTACATACTAGCACTCATCCCTTACTATGGGTGGGAGACGACTGACCAACTCGGAAATCCGAAGTACAAATTCAATACCCGCATTATTTTGGAGTTGATTGACGCTGTCAGAAGAGAAACAAATGAAAGCGGGTACCACGTTTCTACGGACAGGCTGTACACCAGCTTGGAACTTGGAAAGGAACTTCTAAAGCGTTAAGTTCATCTGACAGGCACGGTTCTGGTAAAGCGTAAAGGCCTTCCTATGCAGAGAAGGACAGGTAAAGTGAAGCTTCAACCAGAAAATCGCCTCTCAATCTGCAAGAGCAACAAATATCATATTCTTAGTCGCCGTGACAAACAGTATGTAATCAGGTGCTCTACTTTTTATTCAGCCAAAACGAAATTAGTTCAACGGAAGAAGAAAAATAATATTGTAGCAGAAATGACCAAGCCAGAAATGATATTATGTGAATATGTTTCCCGCCGATCATTTTGCGCTTCTACAGAAGTCATTGAAATGGTGGAGGAAGTTATACTTTTTCGTTCTTGAAGTGGCGGTCGTCAATAGCTATTTTCTTTATAAAATTCTCATGAAGGAGGAGAATAAGAAAGTACTCAGCTACGCTAATTACAGGAAGACACTTTGTGAACAGTTAGTAGGAAGAATTCGTAACAAGAAGTTTCGAAAAAGTGTTCGTGTGAATGAAAATTGCGTACCCGGGAGACTCAACGGCAAAACTCATAATTTTGATCACCAAGATTCCTAACAATCGTTGTCGAGAATATGCTGTTTGTAGTTGTTTGAGATTAAGTTGGCCTTATGCCACCACGGGCTCTTGCTCCTAGAGCAGCCCGTAGGCTGTTTGTAGCAATGGCAGAGTCCCTGGTGGCAGAAAAGAGACCGCTTACTACTGTGACACAAGCACTCTTCAACCTGCATTACACCCAAATGAATGTTTCAAAGCATATCATTCAAATTTGACTACAAGGTGAAATATGAATGATGTATTACAATGCAAAGACATCGCATAGGATTATTATGTAATGAAAGTTGTATAAAATAAAATTACATAAAAACAATAGTTAATCTTTCAAATTTACCTCTTCTGATGGTACCAGAAAAAAAAATCAGCATAAAATACAAATGGACAAATTTTGGTACAAAGGAATAAAGAACGAAAAATTGTGGAACTTCACAACACTGAATTATGAACAAATTTGAGGATTTCGTCTAACACAACCACATACAAAAAGGCTATCAAGTCCAACATTACGACTTTTTACAATCAAATCCTTCATGAATAGATTAGTCAGTGATAAGTTTGGAACTTGATAGTTTTAATTTTCTGGTTTGCCTGAGTATTCGTTTATTTAATTTATTTAATTGCATTTTTTTAAATTTTTTATTCATTTATTTATTTTATTTATTTTATTTATTTTAATTAATTATTTATTTATTTATTTTTATTTATTTTAGTTTTATTTATTTGATTTTTATTTAATTTTAACTTATTGTTTTAAGTATTTGTTTATTTATTTTATTTGTTTATTTTATTTTATTCATTCATTTATTTTTATTTTATTTATTTTCATTTATTTTTATTTACTTTATTTTACTTATTTATTTTATATATCTTTATTCGTTTATTTATTTATTTTCATGTTTTATTTATTTATTTATTTATTTTTATTTATTTATTTTAATTATTAATTAAATTATTTTTTATTTATTTTTCAATTTTTTTATTTTTTATTATTTAACTACTTTTTTATTTTGATTTATTTATTTATTTTTGTTTTATTTATCTTATATATTTTGTTTTATTTATTTACATATTTTTATTTATTTATTTATTTATTTATTTATTTTCATTTATTTATTATATTTATTTATTTATTTATTTATTATGTATTTTTGTTTATTTTTATTCATTTAAATAATTATTTTTTGTTTACATGTTTTTATTTATTTATTTTACTTATTTATTTATATTTATTTATTTATTTATTTATTTATTTTTTATTTCATTTATTTATTTATTTATTTATTATTTAATTATTATTATTTATTATTTTATTTATTTTAGTTTTATTTATTTATTTTTATTTATTTACTTATTTTTAAGTATTTATTTATTTATTTGTTTATTTATTTATTCATTCATTTTTATTTATTTATTATTCATTTATTTTATTTACTTATTTACTTTATTTATATATTCTTTATTCGTTTATTTATTATTTTCATTTATTTATTTATTTATTTATTTATTTTTATTTATTTATTTAATTATTAATTAATTTATTTTATTTATTTTCAATTTTTTTATTTTTATTATTTAACTACTTTTTATTTTGATTTATTTATTTATTTTTGTTTATTTATCTATATATTTGTTTTATTTATTTACATATTTATTTATTTATTATTTATTTATTTTCATTTATTTATTATTTATTTTTATTTATTTATTTATTTATTTTATGTATTTTTGTTTATTTTTATTCATTTAAATAATTATTTTTTGTTTACTGTTTTATTTATTTATTTACTTATTATTTATATTTATTTATTTATTTATTCTTTATTATTATTTATTATTTATTTATTTGATTTAATTTATTTCTTATTTCTTTTGATTGTGTTTATTTATTTATTTATTTTGATTTTTTTATTTATTTATTAATTTTCTATTTATTTATTTATTATTTATTAATTTCTATTTATTTATTTATTTTATTTATCTATTTATTCATCTTATTTAATGATTTTATTTTTTATTTATTTATTTGTTTATTTATGTATTTTTTTTATTTATTATCATTTTTATTTTTATTCATTTATTATTTATTTTATTTATTCTATATTTTTATCCTATTTATTTATCTGTTTATTTTGATTCGTGTATTTACTATTTTTTATTTTTATTTATTCCAATTTATTTTCAACTCCCCCCCCCCTTTCCCAATTTATTTATTATTATTTTTTTGATTTCTTTCATTTTTTATCTTTATTTAAAGTTTCTATTTTATTTATTATTTATTTGGATTTATTTGTTATCTTTCATTCATACTATTTATTTTATTTTTGATTTAATTTGATTTATTTATTTTATTCTTTTTTAATTACTTTTTAATTATTAATTTTATTTATTCTTATTTATCTACTTATTTATTAATATTTATCTATTTTCTATTTCCTTTTTTTCATTTATTTATTTTTTATTTTATTTATTTATATATTTATTTATTTATATATATATTATTTATGTATTATTTTAATTTTTTTATTTATTTATTTGTATATATTTAATTTTTATTTATTTCTATTTATTTTTTATATATTTATTTATTTTGTTTTTATTTTTTTTATTTGTAGTATGAAAAGACCATAAAAACTATTTAAATTTTTAGCACAGTTACTTTTTGGTAGCTCTTTTCTGTTTCAATTAATCATTATAAAAAATTTTCGAAAAATAGTTCAAAAAATGAACAAGAAAAAAGCTTAATATTTCATTTTAAATGCAATATCTATGGGCTTATTGGCTCGCTTTTTGATGACTTATTTTTGTTTAACAAAACTTTTTTTAAAAATTGCTAAAAATAGGACACTAAATTTAAAACAAAAATAAATTCAAAATATAATTTTAATTGAATACAATAATTTTGGGAGTATCGCCTTCCATTTTATAACCTTTTTTTTCCAAAAAGAATGTAACAAAAACTTTAATCAAATATTTAAATTTTTTACACAATATTTTTGACATTTTTTTTTTATTGTCAGGTTTTTGTTGGAAAAATTATTAGAAAATTGCCTCAAAAAGACAAAAATAAACAGAAAAAATGAAGACGCAATATTCATGGTAGATTTGCTCTTACTTTGAGGCCTATTTTCTTTTTCAAAAAACACTTTACTAATTCCATAAATATTGGATAATGAATATAACTAAGAAAAATCAACTAAAGCCAAATAATTTTCAATATGATATTTTTAGGATTTTTTTTCCTTCTTTTTGATGACTGACTTATATTTCAAAAAGTATATGGAAAATCCCCTAAAACTAGGACAATCTATCAATTATTGCACAAATCTTTTGAGAATCTTATTCAATGGTTGTTGGCTGTCTTTTTGTTCAAAAAATCATCATAAAAAATTGCTAGAAAAATAAAATGAAACAGAAATATAGTGACAGATTTTTGTTTCAATAATCGTTCTTATATATTTCAATTTTAGTGCATAATTATATAAATTTTTCATCTTTTTGATGACTGATTTTGTTTAAAAAATCACTCAAAAACTCGGTTAAAAATGAATTTCAAACAACAGTATATTAATATTATATATGAATTAAATAATTTTGGAAGTTTTGCACTCTTTTGGTGACAGATTTTTATTTCAAAAATAATTTTTAAAAGTATTTTAATTTTTGTACAATATCTTTGAGAGTTTGATCCTATTTTTGATGGATGATTTTTGTTGTTTCAAAATCATTCAGAAAATTAGCTAAAGTAAGACAACTTATTTAAAATTAAAATCAGTTAAGAAATTAATTTCAATACAATATCGATACCTTTGCCCTCTTTTTTATGACTAATTTTTATTACAAAAATTATTTAGAAACCGCCTAGAAATAGAAGGTAAAATGTTTAAAAATATATATATAAATTTTGCTCAATATTTTTAGTTTTTTTCCAGTTTTATTTTGGCTGTTATTTGTTTCAAAAATCAATATAAGAATCTGTTAAAGAAAGAAAAAAAAAAGGATGGATAGAAACGGAAAAATACAGCATTTTAAGGATTTTCGCTCTTACTTTGATACCTGACTAATATAAAAAAGAATATAACATAAAACTTTTAGACAAAAGCAATAATCATTCATCAAAAGATGCCAAATAAGATAAAATATTGTATATAAATTAAAAAATCTTTAAGGATTTTAGATTCATTTTTTTGTCCTATTTTATGTGATTTCTATAATTAGTTATCTAAAAGGGGAAAAAGCACCCAAAAATATTTAGTTCATAATTACTTATTTTTTAAACCGTTTTTTTTATGTTATATTGATTGTCATGATTTAAGTAATTTTCGAAATGATTATGGAAACAGAAGTCAGTGTTAAAACGAGTGCAAAACTATCATAAATGATATATTTTCTTTGTTTTCGTCTTTTAAGGTGATTTTTGTTATGATTTTTTGACACACAAATCAGGCGTCTTAAGATGTAAGGAATCTCTGAAAAAGTGTGCACCAAAATTAAAACATTTTTCAAAAGTTTTTTATATCACATTTTTTAACCTAAATATATGTGGTTATTTAAAAGATTTTTGAAACAAAAATCCCATATCGAAAGGAGGACTAAAATGCGCCATTTTATTCAAATTGATATATGTTTTAAAAAGTAATTTGATTTATTTTATTCATTTTTGTTGTTTATTTATTTATTCTTTTATTTGATTTATTTTATTTATTTATTTATTTTTTTTTATTTATATTTATTTTATTATTTTATTCTTTAATTTATTTTTTTATTTATTTTTTTTTTTTATTTTTATTTTTATTTTTATTTATTTTTATTTTTATTTATTTATTTTTTATTTATATTTTATTTATTTATTTTTCATTTTTTTTTATTGTATTTATTGTTATTTATTTAATTATTTTTATTTATGTACTATATATTTATTTATTTTTATATATTTGTACATTTATTTATTTATTCTTATTTATTTTTTATTTATTTAATTTTATGTTTATTTAATTATTTGGTTTAATAATTTATTCTTATTTATATATTTATTTTCATTCATTTATGTGTTTAATAATTTATTTTATTTATAAATCTTATTTTTATTTATTTATTTATTTTTATTTATTATTTTATTATATATTTTTTATATTTATTTATTTGATTAATCTATTTAATTTAATTTAAGTTTATTCAGTTATTAATTTTTTATTTATTTTTTATTTATTTATTTTTATTATTATTTTTATTATTTAATTAATTATTTTTTATATTTTCATTTTTATTTATTTCTTTTAATTTGTTTTAATTTATTCATTTATTTATATTTATTTATTTAATTTATTTTTATTCATTTATTTATCTTTAGTTTTTATTTATTTTTAATTAACTATTTTTATTTTTTGAATTTAATAATTTATTTATCTATTTTATCTATTTATTTTTATTTATTTATATTTATTTTATTCTCATTTCTATTTATGTTTATTCTTAAATTCTATTTATTTTATTTATTTATTTATTATTTATTTATTTTTATTATTTATTGTATTTATCTTAATTTATTTATTTATTTTTCTTCTATTTATTTATTTATAATATTTTAATTTATTTTTTATTATTTATCTTATTTATTTATTTTTATTATTTATTTATTATTTATTTATTTTCATCTAAATATTTTTATTTTGATATTTATTTAATTTTTGATTTATTAATTCATTTATTTTTTATCTTGTTTTTATTTTTTTATTTATGTTTATTTATTTTTGTATTTTTATTTTTCATTTGATTTATTTCTTATTTATTTATTTATTTATTTATTATTTATTTTATTTATTTATTATTTATTCCATTTATTTATCTATTAATTTAATTTTTACTTAACGTATTTTTATTTTTTAATTAATAATTTAATTTATCTTATTTTTATCTATTTTATTTTTATTATTTATATATTTATTTTCATTTGATTATATGTTATTCTTATTATTTATTTATAATTATTTATTTATCTTATTTATTTTTATTTATTATTTATTTATCTTAAAAATTTATTTAGTTTATTTTATTTATTATTTATTTTATATATTTTAATTATTTTTATTATTTATTCTTTATTTATTTATTTTATTAATTTATTTATTATTTTATTATTCATTTAATCTATTTTTATTTGTTATTATTTATTTTGATTTATATTTAATCATTTATTTTTATCTTTTTTTATTTTTTTATTATTTATTTTGATATTTTCATTTATTATTTCTAATTATTTATTATTTTATTTATTTATTATTTATTTATTTATTTGTCTCATATCATTCTTATTTATATAGTATTTTTATTTATTTATTTATTTGTTTTTGCTATTTATTTTTATTTATCTATTTTATTCATTATATTTATCTTTTTTATTAATTTTTATTTATTCATAATTTTAATTATTTGATTTTATTATATTATTTATTATTATTTATAATTTTTCATTTATTTACTTATTTTATTTATTTATTTTATCTATTTTTTATCTATTATTTTTTATTATTATATATTTATTATTTATTTATTTATTTATTTACCCTTTATTTATTATTTATTTTTAAGTATTTATTGATCTACCTTTATTTATTTATTTATTTTCATTTACTATTTATTTCTATATTTTTATTTATTTGTATTTATTTATTTTATTTATTTATTTTTATTTTTATTATTATTATTTATTTATTTTTATTTATTTGTTTTTTTTATTTATTTTTATTTATTTAAATATTTATTTTTATTTATTTATTACTTTATTTATTTATTATTTTGATTTATTATTTATTTATTTATTTTCATTTATTTATCTTTTTTATTTATTTATTTCAAATTATTTTTTATTATTTTTGTTTATTTATTTATTTATTTATTTATTTATTTATTTATTTATTTATTTATTTGTCTCATTATTTATACTTATTTATATATTCTTTTTATTTATTTATTTTATCTATCTACTTTCATGTATTTATATTTATCTATTTATTGATTTATATTTATCTATTTATTTATTTTTATTTATTTATTTATTTTTATTTATTTATTTTCATTTATTTATTTTTTTTATTTATTAATTTTTATTAATTTATGTATTTTTTTATTTTCATTTATTTATTTATTTCTATTTATTTATTTATTTATTTATTTACTTTATTTTATTTTTGTTTTATTTAAATTTATTTAAGATATTTTTCTATTTTTATTTATTTATTTTTATTTATTTATATTCATTTATTTTCATATATTTATTTTTTATTCCTATTTATTTATTTATTTATTTTCAATTTTTATTTATTTATTTATTTATCATTATATATTTTTTTATATATTTATTTATGTATTTATATATTTTTATTTATTTTTATTTATTTATTTATTTTTATTTATTTTAATAATTTATTTTTTTTATTTGTTTATTTTTTTATTTTGATTTATTGTTAGTTTCATTTATTTATTCAAATTATTTAGATTTATCAAATTATTTATTTAGTTTTGTTCATTTATTTATTTATTTTTATTTATTTACTTTTGTTAATTTATTTATTTTTATTTATATATTTTTATTTATTTATTCATTTTTAATTCTTTATATTTATTTTTATTGAATTATTTTTTTATTTTTTTATTTTATTTTTTTATTTTATTTTATATATTTATTTTTATATATTTATTTATTATTTTTATTTATTCATTTATTCATTTTTATTTATTTATTTATTTCATTTACTTTATTTACTTTTATTTAACTATTTATAATTATATATTTTTATTTATTTATATTTATTTATTTATTTCTATTTATTTATTTATTTGATTTTTAATTTATTTATTTACGTTTATTTATTTATTTATGCAATACCTTCTTTCATTCTTATATTTATTTATTTATTTATTTATTTATTTTTATTTATATATTTCTTTCATTCATTTATTTACTTATTTTGATTGATTTATGAATTTTATTTATCATTTATTTGTTTGTTTTGATTGATTTATTTAATTTTTTATTTATTTATTTTAATTTATTTATTTTCATTTATTTATTCTTTTATTTAACCTTTTTTTATTTATTTATGTCTTTATCTATTTTTATTATTTTATATTTATATATTTAGTTATTTATTTATATTTATTCATTTATTTATTTTTATCTATTTATTTTTTATTTATTTATTTTATTTATTTTTTACATATATATGTTTTATTTAAATATTTATTCATAAATTTTTAAATATTTATTATTTATTTTAAATTTATTTATTTATTTTAATTTATTTATTTACTTATTTATTTACTTATTTGTATTGATCTATATATATTTATTTATTTTCATTTATTTATTTATTTATTTATCTATTTTTAATTATTCATTTTTATCTATTTATTTGTATTTATTTCTTATTTTATCTATTTTAAATTTGTTTATTTTATTTATTTTTATTTTTATTTTTTATTATTTTTTATTTATATTTATGTATTTATTTTTTATTTACTTATTTGGGTTGATTTATTTATTTTATTTATTTGTTTGTTTATTTGTTTTGGTTGTTGATTTATTTATTTTTATTAATTTATTTTCATATATTTATTTTTATAATTATTTATTTTTCTATTTTTATTTATTCATTATTTTTATCTATTTATTTTATTTATTTATTTATTTTTTATCTACTAATTTTTATTAATATATTATCTATTTCTGTTTATTTATTATATTTATTTATTTATTTATTTATTTATTTATTTATTTTCTTACTTATTTCTTTCTGTATTTATTTTTTTATTCATTTATTTATCTGCTTATTTTATTTATTTATTTATTTTATATATTTAACTATTTCTATTTATTTCTTTATTTCTTTGTTTATTTATTTACTTACATTTATTAATTTATATTTTTATTTCTTTATTTTTATTTATTCTTTATTTATTATTATCTATTTTCATTATTTATTTATTATTATCTATTTTCATTTATTTATTTATTTATTTGTTTATTTTTATTTATTTATTTTTGTTTTATTTATTTACTTCTATTTATTTTTTTTATTTTTTTATTTTTAATAATTCATTTATATTTATTTATTTTCTTTTATTTATTTATTTATTTATTCTTAGGTTTTTAACTTATTGATTTATATTGATTGATTTATTTAGTTTTTATTTGAAATAACTATTTATTTATTTATTATATATTTATTAGTTATTTAATTATTTATCTTTATTTATTTATTTAATTCATATTTATTTATTTAATTATTAATTTTTATTTTTATTTATGTTTGTCAATTTTTTATCTAATTTTATTTTATTCATTTATTTATTAGTTTATTTTCATCTAGTTTTTATTTATTTATTTATTTATTTCATTTTATTCAATTATTTTTTATTTATCTTTATTTATTCATTTTTATTTATTTATTTATTTATTTATTATTCATTTATTTACAATTATTTAATTATTTATTTATTTCATTTACTTACTTATTATTTTATTTTATTTCTTTTATTTATTTATTTTATTATTTATTATTTATTCATTCATTTTTTTATTTTTTATTTTTATTTATTTATTATTGTTATTTATTTATTTATTTATTTATTTCTTATTTATTTTATTTTATTTATTTTCATTTGTTTATATTTTTATTTATTTTTATTTATTTATTTACTTATTCACTTTTTTCATTTATTTATCTATTTACCTTCATTCCTTTTTTTTATTTTTTTTTTATTTACTTATATTTATTTATTTATTTATTTTTTATTTATTTATCTTTATTATTTTATTTATTTACTTATTTTTTATTTATAATTATTTATCTATTTTTATTTATTTATTTATTTATTTTTATTTATTTATCTTTATTATTTTATTTATTTACTTTATTTTTTATTTATAATTATTTATCTATTTTTATTTATTTTATTTTCTATTTATTTATTTTCATTTATTTTCATCTATTCATTTTTATTTATTTATTTTATTTATTTTGTTTTTTTTATTTTTTTATTTATTTATTCAAATTTATTTATTTATTTTTATTTATTTATTTATTTATTTTTATTTATTTACTTATCTATTTATTTGTTTATTTATTTATTATTTATTTTCTTTTATTTTTTATTTTTTATTTTTTTATTTTTTTATTTATTTATTTTGATAAATTTTTTACATTTTTTATTTGTTAATTTTTTTTTATTGATTTATTTATCTTTATTAATTATTTTTTTTATCTATTTATTTATATTTATATATTTAGTTTATTCACATTATCTATTTATTTTTATAATTTAATTTTATTTATTTATTTATCTATTTTTATTTATTTCTTTGATTTATTTATTTTTCATTTATTAATTTATTTATTTTATTTACTTATTTTTATTTATTCATTTATTTTATATATTTAACTATTTTTATTTATTTATTTATTTTTATTTATTTATTTACTAATTTTTATTTAATTTTATTTATTTATTTATTTATTTATTATTTATTTATTTATTTATTTTATTTTTTTCATTTTTTTACTTATTTATTCATTATTATTTATTTATTTTCATTTTTTATTTATATTTATTCATTTCAATTATTTATATATCTATTTAATTCTTTTTTATTTTTTTTACTTATTTTTTCATTTATTTATAAAAAAATTATTTTTTTCATTTATTTTTATTATTTATTTTTTTATTTATATATTTATTTATTTCATATTTATTTATTCATTTATTTATTTTTATTCTTTATTATTTTTTTTTTATTTTTTTTATTCATTTATTTTTATGTATTTATTTTTATTTATTTATTTATTTATTTTTAATTATTTATTTATTTATTTTTATTCATTTGTTTATCTATTTTCTTATTTTTATTTATTTGTTTTTATATATTTATTTCTTTTATTTAATTTTATTGATTTATTTATTTTTACTTATTTATTTTTTTACTTTTATTTGCTTATTATTTTTATTTTTATTTATTTATATATTTATTTTAATTTATTTATTTTTATCTTTATTTATTTATTATTTCATTTTTGTTTATTTATTTATTTTATTCATTTATTTATTTTTATCTATTTATTTATTTATTTATTTTTACGTGAGCTGACTATTTCAATGTACATATTCACAAGTGCAATTACTCCTTATTTCGAGAGAAAATTATGTTAAATTAAGAAAATTATGCTTCCAGAATCGACTTAGATTAATCAGGAACAATTATATATTAGCTAAAAGCTGAAGAATGCCTGAATGAAGGTTAGATGACGCTAAAATAGCATGAATTTTACTATTTCAATTGAATAGCAAAAAGTATTTGAAAGTGCATTTTCCCAGTCTTTCTAAGGAAAATATGAACACCCGGCAGATAAACTGGCAACTCTATAATGGTTTAAGCTGAGATAAGCATGTTATAAGGACAAATATTGTTGATGCAAAGATAGGGTCTAAAGTCGACAGAAAGTGAAAATATTCCAAACATTAGTTCCAAATTTTGCGTTCAGTCTTTGGCTAAAATTCATAAAATTAATTAATTTAGTTCCTAATTTTGCCAATAGATGGCGAATGTGTTCACTGTTTGGATATTATTAATATTGTTACAAATTTCGCAGATAGATGGCGCATGCGTTCA
This sequence comes from Macrobrachium nipponense, assembly GCF_015104395.2. Classification (NCBI taxonomy): domain Eukaryota; kingdom Metazoa; phylum Arthropoda; class Malacostraca; order Decapoda; family Palaemonidae; genus Macrobrachium; species Macrobrachium nipponense. Next base: position 317,275 of record NC_061109.1, read on the forward strand.
CTTTTTGGATCTAATTAATATAGTTCCAAATTTTGCCGATTTGAATTCACTTTTTGGATATAATCAACATAGCTCCAAATTTTGCCAATAGATGGTATATGCGTTCACTTTTTCAAAATAAATTTTTCAAATTCAATATCATCAACGAAAAAAATATTTAGTTCACGATACGTATTAAATTCATATTTCGACTTAAAAACACGTCGTATAATGACAAATTTCCTTCTCTCAAATAAATAAAGTATCTAGATATTTTGCGCTAACTTGAAGCAATGCAACTCGCTCCAAATTGGTTAAATACGGCGAAATAAACTCGTATTCGTCATCAGCTCTTTTCCAAACCAAAACATTGACCGATTTGTTAGTATTTAATGATATAATAATATGAGAAAACATACAATATTATTGGAAACGGTAATGTATAACTTTTTAAAAGATTCACGGAAAAGATGCATATTCATTGTGTTTTTATTTCATACATATACGTAGTCGTTAGCAGCCTGACATCGCTCAATTAGGAGTAGAGTCATTTGTGGGGATTGCGGCTGATCCCCCAAAGAGTCGCACCTCCTGGAGGAGAGGTCAGGGAGAGAAGTCACTCAGCTAACATTTCATTCAAATGTAGATCACAGGTCA